>NW_017729017.1:2215371-2227708 GCF_001723915.1 Gavialis gangeticus
GGGGCAATGGAATGGGCAGGGGCAGAGCACCACTATATCACTGCCCCCTACAATCATATACTCCTTCCCCTTCCCTCCACTCCCCCTCCCCTACATGACAGGTGTCTTCTTTTTGGAACTGGAAATATGGTAACCCTAAACTATTGCCACATATTCCTTATCTCAAAGCTGCTGCTCCATTCATCCTGGTTCATTTAAATGATGTGGTATCATAACAGAAAGATACAGCACTCAGGGACATGTTCATCTCCATAAAATCTCCATTTTCTCCCATTGGAGGTACACCAATTTAAGATAGGGATGCATAGGGTCTGCTACTATACATCATACCACTCCAGTATCCAGTGTGTAGCCTGAATTAGTTATATCTGAGGATATGGAAAGAGGCAAAAATCCTCAGCATAAGAATGTGGTCTGTTTAGATTGCAAATCTTAAAAAAATGTACTTTATTCCTTGGGGATACAGGCATATTGATCAACAATGAGCACTGTATAGTATAATGTACACTACTTTTAGATGTTCAAAATGTCCACCAGAGATGTCCAGGTAGTCATTACAGCATCAGGCAACAGAATGGTAAACAAATTTGTACATTTTTTGAGACCTCTCCCCACCCTTTGTCATATTATAGGTAAGGGATATGGTTGTATTGTTCTGGCCCCTTTTATGATGATGATCATACCATAAATGATGACTCTAATATTAATAGAAGGATATGGCACAGTTCTTATGGGTAGATGTCATTCCAATGTTATTCAGGTCTTTGGCTTCATTTGGGAAGGTTGAGATGAAAGGTATTATTCTGCCTTTTGACTCCATCACATTTTTATAGTAGGGTATCATGGATTTAGTGGCAATTACAAGCTTGCAATGCTGTATTTCTCCTAATTTTATTTTCCTTTTAGAATTCAGTATCTCTCTTCACACAACACTGTGTACAGCATAACTTTGGAAACTGCTACCATATTAAGCATTTTTTTTATACCTGGAGACTTTTTGGATCAAGAATTCTTAATGTCTTAGACTGAGATTGATCATCTGTACTTAGGGTCCATCAGGTCCAACCCCCCGCCCCGGGTAGGAACAGGTGCCAGGATCATATCACCCAGCCACATATTTGTCCAGCCTGCTCTTGGAGACTCCCAAGGTAGGAGAGAGCACCACCTCACTTGGGAGCCCATTCTAGAGCCTGGCAGCCCTAACTGTAAAGTAAAAAGGAGCAAGAGGCACCTACACAACCTTGAGAGAAACTGCAGTGGATAAATATTCAAACCTTGTTTCATTGTTTTGTTTTGGAATTGCGTGTTGCTGTTTACAAGATCATCGGATCTCCTTACAGAATAAATAGATGTTTTGAGGGAAGGACAAAGAAGAAAATAGGAGGCTTAGCACACTCTGTTTGGGATATATTAAATGATATGTGAAACAATTAGAAAGACACAGAAGCACTTCTGAATGAACAATTTGAGAGTTACATTACAATTTCATGACTAGATTTGGTTGGAAATATTGCATTACAATGATTTTGACAGAAGATGAAATTTCTACAAAATCAAAATTTTCCATTGGAAAATTTAATTTTTTCCCATCAAAAATGGAAAAAAAAATATTTTTGGTTGATTCTAATTCTTTATCCCTCACTTTCCTGATCTGAAAAATGAAAACAATAGCCACAGAGGAACAATAACTTGTTCATCTTTCTAAGGTATTTTAAAATCCCTGAGAGGAGATGTTGAAATAGAAAAGATGCAAGTGTATAAACTAGAAAATGAGAAAATATGCTAAAATCTTTCAGTTTAGGGTGGAAATTAAAAAATACTCAGCATCATAGTAGGTTGTTTTCTCATTTAAGTCTACAGAACAACTCATAATGACTTCAGTGGAAATGGAAATGGATGCACTCTGAGCATATTTTTAAAATCTCCACTGCTCATCTCTATGGGATACATGAAAACAAATTATGTATGACAAAAAAGTGGAAGGAATAACATATAAAAACACCTTTCTCTAAGTGTTCCACATACTTGAAATTAAAAAAACAAAGACAATGTTCCTTTAATATTAGAGTTGATTTAGACACCAGCATCAGAGATGGGTCAGACTGGGTCAGGAGATTGCTGTCTAGGCATATTGGGAAATGATTTAATATTAATTGCACTGAGCACAGAGTCACGTATCCTGAAGTTAATAGAAGGAAAATAAGAATGCTGATAGAGACAGCACTTCCTCAGTCACTGAGTCAACAGCAACATGACTGACAAAGAACCTCTGGCAGGTTTAAACTTGGTGATAGAATTAATGGAAAAAGGCCTGGGATGGTCTGGGTGCTAAGGTGCATGGTTGATAGCCCAGAAGTTGCAAGTTTGAGGCCACAGCAGAAGTGCTAGTGGCCTGGCCCTATCAGATTCCAGTGAAATCTATAAATTCTGCTAAATACCTTGTCACAAGGACACAAAAAAGGGAAATCAGTAATAGTGGTATGACTCAAGTCTATATCACTTCACATACCCAGAGGCCACATTTAAGAAAACTGGGCCAAAGCCTAGAAAAGTATTGGTTCGGCCTTTTTCCCCCCTCTCAAATGAGTGGTTTAGGAACCTAAAATATTAGCATATTGCCATCTGTCTTGCTGCTCTGTATAGTGTCACTTGCAATGTGATATAGAGTGTTTTGTCTTTTAAATTCAAAATTGGTGTTTTGACTCTAGACTTGGTTGGTAACATCTGAAAGTCATTACTTTCTGACAGCTTTCTAGTGGCCTATGTGAAAATTATTTATTGACTCATTTATTTTGATTTCAAAAAATGCACCTGTTCAATGCTGTGCTGTTCTGGCTTGTTTCCTATTCAGAGTGACCTGTGCAGGGTTTAGCTATGTAACTATGAATTCCTTACTTGCCTTTATAGTATACACTGAACCTGTATCAATTTACATGTAACCAACTAGGAAATATATATTTATGGACCTTCTCCATGCTTGATCCATAGATATGAGTCTGTTCCAGCACTAGGTAGAGAAGTGTTTCTCTTTTAGTTCACGTTATAGTAGCTTATGCTTTTATCTCTGGAGTTCCATGGTTTTAATCCTTGATACTTCAGCCAAGAGGGCTGTTATGTTTTCTCATAGAGATGTTACTTTTGTTCATTTTTCCTGCTTTTATTTAATCTAAAACCAATGTAATTTTAGATTACAACTAAGCATTTCTCTTTGTTGTATGGTAACATAGAATGGGGACAAAGTCATATCACATCAATAAATAGTAATGGCCTTGTTACATATTGAACTCTTAGCTGAGCAAATGTTGGTTGGTATTAGTGCTACCTTGAGTCTGGAGCAGTTACAACTTAAGGCTAAAAACCTTCTCTGACTGTCTCCCACTTGCACAGCTGTGACTTTCTACTAGGGCTAGGAACAGAAATTCAAAAAGCCTGAGCTTTGATTCACTCTTTGTAGGTTAGTTTAACCTGCCTAGATTGAATCAGTTTGCAACTGCTCGGACATTCCCTCTGGACTGAAGAAATGCAGGCACATGCCTGAAGTGGCTCAGGCTAGAATCTGGGGGCACTAGAGCAGCCCTCCCTTCCCTTCTAAGGTGCTGAGCTGAGGGGATGTGTGGCAAGGCCCTGGCAGGATGCTCTGATTAAGGAGGGATTTAAATTCCCACCCTGGCCTGCATAGTCCCAGGCTTTTCCCCACTCCCTACTCAAGGAGTGGGAGTGTTGCCAGTCCCCAGCCCCAGGCTAGCATTCTGAGGCAAAGGGTGTCTGTGCAGTGCATGCATCTGTTGATGCTACTGAGCTTTTCAATCTCCCTCTCTTTGCTTCTTCATACTGTCTGCAAACCTGGCAGGTGAGGGATCCAGCAGGGAGCTGATAACACAGCATTTATCAACCCATCAACAAAATAAAAGCCTCTCTCATTATTTCAAGCTCTTTTTCCAAGCGAGGAATGGAGGGACATTACCAGCTGACCTGTTGATTACCTCCAATAAGTCCTAAGTGGACTATATTCTTTCTGCCAGTGCCAGTAAAATTGGAGACACAGACACCTCTCAGCATTAGTTAGCATACCACATGCCTAGAGTCTGTGGGATTGGAGTCTGTGCTGTGAGAGATGGGGAGGAGGAAGGGGGGGGGGAATCCCTGCTTGAGCAGTGAGTAGTGAGGAGAGGGGCAGGGGGAAGCCAGGCAGACCCTGTTGTGTCTGCAGTCTCTGCTGCAGCCTTGGCTAGGGAGCAAAGGGGTGGGACCAGCCCTGTTCTCTGGAGCAGACAGCACAGCCCAGGGCTGCAAAGCATCTGGGATGCTGGGGGACTCTGGTTTAACTTAAACGAGGAAGGGGTCTGGGACAGACATTGCATAAACTGGTTTGACCCAAATCAGTTTAGTCTGATACTACATTCAATCAGGTTTATCTTAAACCAGTTTCAGCCACTTTGAAACTGGTTTATGTGTGCTGAACTTATGTTCTGTTAGAAGGTTTAAACCAGTTTCTGATCACTTAAACCGGTTTATGTGTAATGTCTGTCCCTAGCCTAGAGGCCTGGCAAGCAGGGGCCTGACTAGTAGCTACATCTGTGAGTTGCCAGTACAGGGCTGGTGAGCCAGGACAGAATTCTATTCCTGCTTGGGGCAGGAGGGTGGAACATGAAACCGAGAGGCATTGAGTTAATGGAGTATGGTATGGCAACTGTGAATCCTACTGGATCATGGTGCATGCATGAGAGGTCACTCAGAGCTTCAATACATATGCCTAGGCAGGAGGATGGAGGAGTAGAGGCAGCCCAAACTTTCCATATCACCTTTAGGCCATTGAGCTGGAATCCAAAGGCCAGACTAAATCCAGACATTTCGTGCCTCCATGGCTGTAGTTGTATAAGAGTCTGGGAATCAAACCCATGTCTCCTGTGTGGCAGATAAGCATTCTGCCACTGAACCACAGGGGACTCGAGAGAGTTAATGTAATGGGGCTGGATAATGACATGGGAGGTAGAAAGGAAATGAAGGTGAAACCACTGAAGGATAAAAGAAAAAGAAGTAAAAAAAAAAAGAAAGAAAGAAAGAAAGAAATATAAAAGAAGTAAATTAAAGGTCTCATGTTTTAATAAATTGGGATTGAGGTGTGTGTGTGTTGGGGGGGGGGTGCTAGTCATGCGTCCAGGGTGGCTGGGAAGTGGAACCAGTGAGGAAAGGTGCTTTTGGGGGAGCTACTGCCCCTACCTTGGAAAAGAACCCCCAGCTCATGGGGCCTGATCCAGCCTTTTACCTTGTTTCGCACCCCCCTGCCCCCATTTCTGAACCAATCTTGTTCCCTGTGACCTGGCTAGCTGGCACATGCTTTTCATGCTGTTTGTATGAGATTGTTCCACTGGAAGTAGGAGAGGGAGTAGAGTTCAGAGCGTGGAAAGTTTGTCCACACAGAACAGGAGGGTGGGGAAGGGAACACTGCATCCTGGGATGCTGGAGGACTGCAATTTGGGCAGCTCATCTATGGGTAACACAGATCAGAGACAAACCTGCCCTGGAATGCTATAACTTCAAGTTGCCTAAAATGTGCTTAAAACTAGTTTCAGGCATTAACGTGTGGACAATCCCATGGTTAAGAGTTCCAGGAACTACCTAAAATTAAGGTGTAAAAAGGTCCTAACTGGCAGTTGCAGTGTTCATAAGTAGATGAGTTCATGGAGAATGAAGTGCAGTATACTTTTAACTGAGATGCAACTCAAAATGAAGGCACACTGGTTGAGGCGCTGTCAGGAAGCTTTCTACTGTCATAGGCCATGTCATAGAAGTTCTGCAAGGGACTCAGAACAGCACCAGGAACCTTGAACTCTGCATTAGTGAAGTTTCAGTAATTACAAAATAAAGTGATGGGCCAAATTTAGGGGTAGTTGTTTAAGGTGGGTTTAAATAATACAATAAAAAGTGACAATGCAAGCATTTAAATGAAGGTGTCAAAAGAAAAAAATGTTGCTTTTAAGTGAAGATCTTGAGCTGTGGTCTACAGTGTGAATGAAAGACTATTTTAATAATGTAAAAAGTGATCAGTGTTGCCAGTTGTCAGCACTGTTAATTATGATTTCTAAAACTGATGTTTTAGGAAGTGGCAGAAGAACCGTACAAAACCAACTTAAAAAAAAGACAAGAAACATCTTCCCTTATAGCTTCCTCAAGAAATCTAATTTTAACACAATATTCAAAATATAAGTATAAGCCCTTTCTTTTTGAAAAGTATTGTATAAATAAACCCTGAGCAATTCAGAGTATGACATTATTTAGAGATTTTAATGCATTATCTTGGTAACCTTTACGAGCTGTCACCAGGAGAGAAGCACAGATTCCCAAAGCATTATCTGTGCAGTTCTTGAGGGCAAAAAAGAAAAAAAGAAAATATACAAAAAAAGAGACTAATCAGATTATATAGGAAGGTGTAAAAGAAGTCAATGAATAAGTGCTAGCTCTGCTTAGAATTTTGCTATTGTGGAAAAATGCAAATGGAACCATTTGTTTAATTTTAAGGAATATTGCAACCTGCCTTCTTGTACAGCTGTAATATCAACTGCTTGTCATACTGCACCTTACTCCTCAACAAAGATAACCAGCATCTGTTTAGAAACTTGGCTTTTGACATTTTTCCTACTGTTTTCCTGTATGGAGTACAATTGGCATTTTCCCCTTTCTGAGTTGACCTTTCCAGGCCACTCTCATCCCTTTCAGGTGAATTTAGTGCTCTTTTAGTCGTGCCAAATTCAAGCCTTGGAGACTGGCCACAAAACGGATGCAGCACAAAGCAGTGGCAGAAGCAGCCCATTTCCTAACCAGTAAAAGTGCATGTCACCCAACCAGCCCGTGCTCCAAGTATCTTCTGCTCCAAGTATCTTTAGTTGCTGACTGGTGATGTACATAGTGCACAAGAACATAGGACAGGAGGACATTTTTCACTTTCAGAACTCAAACAGGGGAAACTTTACGAGTTTCTCTCTGTCATGTCTGCACAATATACTTGTTCACACAGTTGGTAACTGCATTGGCAAGATCAAGAAATGAAAAAATTAAGAATATATTTTTAAAATCAATTAAGCATTATTTAGTCTGCTGCTTGGCTCCCCTCTCCTTCTGCCAATGTGTATGATAATTTCAGGTTGAAAAGTCAATCTTTATTGCACAGAAAAATTCATGCCTTTTTCTCTTTGTAGAAACAGAGACATCAGTTACGTCCTCCTCATCCCTACATGTACTGTCACTGTCCTGACACTCTTCCTTCTGCCTTCCTCCCTCATCCCTGTATGCCCTGACCATACTTAGGCTATGATATAGACCTGGAAAATAAAGAGTGAACATGAAAGAAATGCATGTACTCTTCCTACGCACCAAGTTTTCAATAAAGAATTATGTCAGCTGCAAAGATTTGCATATGTAATAAAGCCATTTCACCCTCAATCACCTTGCCTACTGCTGGAAAACTACTTGTCCAAGAAGAGCATGCTGTAACTTTAAAACTGTAATTATATTTAGAGCCCTACCAAGGAGAAGCTTCAGAGCATCAGGGAACATTTGTTGTGGGTGTGCAGCTGAAACTAATGCTCAGAGTAGGAGAGGAGGAGTTTCGTGTATCTTCATGAGAGAGCTCCTACTGCAGCTTTCACAATCCTGTGACTTCCAGTCTGTTCAAGGTGTTTGGCAGCATTGTCTTCATCTGGGCTTCAGAGAAGGTATTCCCTTTTCCCTTCCACTGGGGCTTTGGAGGGGTGGGAGGAGCTTCATTCCAATTGGCTCATTTGCCCACCCCCATCACTATCCTCTGTACTCCCTCAGCCTTCGTTTTTTGTTCATTTCCACTCTTTCCAGCTCTGCTGTCCTCTTTCAGGCATTTTTAACATGTGGTAACCCTTTACCAAGAGAACAGCTGAAGCTTTCTTTCCATTCCTGTAGCAGTGATTCTTTTGTGCTGCTCTCTTTTCTGATTGTGGCACTTCTCATGACTAGGTTGTTTCTATTGATTAGAGAAGGCAATCCTGATCTCCTTTTCCCTACTTCTGTCCTCCTTTATCCAGAGTTGGGTTTGGCATTGGATTGGCCAGGATGATCTAGTTGGGGATGGTTCTGCATTGAGTAGCGGGTTAGACTAGGTGACCTCCTGCGGTCCCTTCCAACCCAAATTTTCAATAATTTTATGAAAAGCAGAGGTGGATGTAGATAAGCCATAGGAGAATTGAAGCTATCTTGCTGTTTTCGCCCTTGTTGGAGGTTGAGAAGGAGCAACCATTTTCATTAGCAGAAGATTGGTAAGGAAACAGCCTTTAATCATGTTATCTTGAGACAGGTTAAAAACCCTAAAATCATTCAAGTCACAATTAAATAATAAAAGTTTGCAACACTGGCTATTCCCACTACATAAATATGTCCATATTTGATGATTTCATACAAGTGATGCTTTGAAAATCTGGTTCTGTATGTCATGCCACTCCATTGATCAGCCACTTACCGTTCCTTCCTTTTAATGTTGTACCTGGAATCTTATCAACTGCATCTTAATCTCAAATTCCAGGAGCCAGGATTGGCGATGACAACAGCAATAGCATCTAGTTTTGGAAAATTAGGACCAAGTCAGAAACGAAGTCATTGTGGTTCATTGGCTCATCATTTCTAGCATTGTAGTTGTAGCAGGGTCCGGCTACTGAGTTCAGAAGAACATGGCCCTCTGCAAAAAAAGAATCAAAAAGATAAAATTATGCAGTAAGAGATAGTTGTGCAAAATAATTCTTCATTAAGATTTTGGTTATTAGCTTCTTCTCAACAGCATGTGATCTGAATGCATTTCTTTAGGTATGCATAAACTTCAAAATTTGATGTCTTTAACATTGTCCAGCCCAATCACAGTCTTAGACATAACCAATTATTTTTCTTGATGGATTCATTTATTCTGTAAAAGATACAGCTACTTCTTTGATATCTCATAAAGGTACTTACCACTTACAGCACTTTACAGCTTCGAAGCTCTGTATAAACAATGCATTTAATATGGAAACCCCACAGGATGGAAAATAAAATGAAGTACATACAAACTTTTGCTTACAGGCTTACAAGACCTTTTCTCATATTGATGGAAACTTAATCTGGTTAACCTGATGCTAGCACAAGTTTATCCTTTGCAAATATTTCTAAGAAAGTCTTTCCAAATAAGCAGATATTTGTGGATCCAGACCTCTTTACCTTGGCAGCATTTGCATGCTCTCTTTTCTGATGGATCATTATATACAAATTTGCTGCCAGATTAAACAAATTTTAATCTGGTGGAGTAGGTGCTTATCCTTCAGAGTACCAGCTGGAATGGACAGAGGAGAGACCTGCATTTATATATATCAGTGGAGGTATGTTAAGTCTTCTGAGAGTGATTTTTCTCATGTTCATGACCATGAAATTACAGATTATTCAACTCACTGCCTTGGCAAAAAAAGTGTGTTTAGTCCTCCTGACCACTGTGTATGTTGCAAAAAAGTTATCTCGCAGAAAACTCTGCCTTGGCATCATCCCAGCATGTTAGAGGTGCTGAGCCAGAGGCCTCACAATAAGCCTGGACTTTCACTTTATTCCAGAACTACAAGTCTTGATCTACTATGCTTTCAGACATGTGTTCCTTGCTGAGTAAATAACATTGCAGAAAACTTGAGCCTTTTTCCATGTACCTGAGTACTTAGAGTTGTTGAGCCAATGAACTCATGGCAACATGACCTGAGCCAAGCAAGTTAAGGAGGTGAAGCATCACCTCTTAAAGATCCTTTCACTTTACTGACCTCCACTCAGTGAGCCAGATGTTGATCCAAAGATGTTGAAATTATGAAGTCTAGACTCTAGACGTCAGTCTAGCAAGCTAGAAATGGTCATCTTGCTTCTTTAGATGGCTTGCAGACCAACCTACTGTATATTATTACAGTTGTGGTTTGAGCCTTGATGAATGTGGAATTTTAATTATTGTGCATGAGTAAAGTTGACACAATCCTAGGAAGCATCAGAAGTTGGTTAAACCTAGGGTGGTACTACTTGGCTAAAGCCAAGGCCAAGACCAGGTAGATAAAACAATAGGGCAGCTATCAAGAAAATCTGTTCTGAAATCAAAACTATCCATTTTGTCATTTTTGCTTCATTCATCACAGCAGTAGATTTAACTTCTGACTTTGATCGTTATGTTTTCTGTCTTGACTATGAATGATGCATGGGCTGGTGTTATAGGTTTAAGAAGTATTAAGTCCCAGTTTAGGGATATTCAGCTTAAGGTGTGTTGATGTTCCCTAAATTCCAGCTTTGTGGCTCCCATTAACTGTTGTAGGTGGCCATAGGTACCTGGCAGGAGAAGTACCTGACACTGCTATCTCTGATTGCTGTCTTAGACTATCAGGGGACATTGTTCCATCCTGCTGATAGTGTTTCGAATACTCACGGTCCTGATAATAATGTCTTTTTGCCTCTCGTGCCTTCTCGCACGCTACATATGTTGAATTCCTCATAGGTTAGTTAGTGAAAATTTAACGCAAATTACCTTATTCATCTTTCTTTTGTAAATATCACTGTAAAAGAAGCAAATTTCATATTCACACATCCTTGCATTATTATGGTAATGAATTTCAATTTATAGCTAATTAATGCTGCTCTGTACCTAACCTGCCCCTTATTAGCAGTAGTGAGTAGGGAATCACAGAGTGTCTGAATTGCTGTTGCTGGCCTGCGCCAGATGAGCTAGCTGGCAGCACTCATTTTGTAAAAGGGGAGAGGATCTCATAACAAACTGTCACTTTGAGACTGTCACATTTTATGGCTGTTCTAAGCCATAGTGGATGTATCAAGCCTCATGTAACTGTGATGTGTGGGGAGGAGGGTGGGTGTGGGGGGGTTGCCTGGTAATAATTAAAAGATGCAGAATTTAACAGATGGAATGATCAGAAATGTAAGCCAGTCTTGTGGAATGAAAAGGTAGCAAGAGGAGGAAATATGATAATGCTATGCACAGACACTCTTTGATCTCAGGTATAATTCAAAGCTGTCCAGCCCTGCTGCAGGTGGCATTAGATAAGAGTATCATATTCCCTGGGTGGATTTTCCTGGCACTACAAAGTAATTAGCTTCTGCTTGTTTGTAAAGTGAACATAAACGGGTACCAAAAGAAGAAGAAGAAAAATCCCTGTCTCCCTGCTGGATTAATTATGAATTCATCTCCCTCCTGGATCAATTACAGAATAATCTGCCACTGGGCTTGCTGAGGGGGTTTTCTTATTCCTTTTTACCCCCTTTATTATTAAGAGGTGTGCCTGAACCTCAGTGTCTAGTAATGGGGGTAGCCTGTCAGTATCATTCAGATGAAACCCACATATTTGGATGGCTGTATTCTTTAAAGGCCAGATTGATGATGGAAAGCACAAGAGTATGGGGAGCGCTGCCCTAGGAGCAGATTTTTGGCTTTGAGGACACACAGTTGCTCCCTAGAAAGAAGAGAGGTTGTACATGCTGTAGTAGGAGCTGCTGATCCCGGCAGGGTGGTGGAGAAGAGGAGTCTGAACAGAGGCATAACCAGACAACTTCATGCCTGGGGCAAACAGGATGCATGGGGCAGTACAGGCTGCTGCCATGCCAATCATAGTGGTGTGTGATCAGCTGCTGCTGTGCCAGTGGCTATTTTTGCACCCTCCCACTCTCCTAATGCAGTGCCTGGGGCTGCTGCTCCAGTTGCACTCCCTTGCTTACACTACTGTGTCCAGGTAAGAGTCACCTGTCATTGCTTATTAGGGCTGTGCGAAGCTTTGCTCCCTGATTCAATTCAGTGGAGATTTGGCTCAATTTGTTGCCCAAATCTCTGAATCAGCATCTAATCAGAGGATCCTTTAATCTCTCCAAATCAAATCGGAACCCTCTGAATCAATTTGGAGAGATTCAGAAAGGTTCAGAGATTCGGACATAGACACAGCTTTAAATGTTTTTTCTACATACCTCTAGGTAGCAGGCGGCTTGTGAGTGCTGTGATGCTGGGGTGCATGGAGTGTCCCACAGAAGCACAGGGGGCTTCCCAGCATGCTCGGCAGCAGACCCTGAAGTGTACTGGAAGCACTTCTGGTCCACATCCAGGTCTGCTGGGGAGCACGCAGGCCACACACCCCTGCACTCCCTGTAGTTCTGTGACTGGTGCCTCCTGGGTCTGGGGGGGCACCCAGGGTCCCGCTGTGGCTTATCGCTAAGCCAGGGAGGCACAGGGAGGCCCCGCAGCATGCTCCCCAGCAGACCTGGAAGTGGACTAGGAATCCACTTCCAGGTTCAGCGCCAAGCACATGGAAGGCTCCCCCCCCCCCCC
>NW_017729017.1:2227722-2259155 GCF_001723915.1 Gavialis gangeticus
CCCCCCCCCCCCCCACTCCTTTGGGACACTCCATGCACCTCAGCATTGCAGCGATCACAAGCCATGCCTGCTACCTCATGGTATGTAGAAAAAACTTTTAAAGCTGTGTCTATGACTGAATGACTGAGTCTCTGAATCAGCATTGAAACTTCAGATTCAGATTTGGCTGAATCAAAGCAGGGACAGTGATCTGAATCAATGAATTGAATCACTGTACCTGATTTGGGCTGAATCCAAATTGAACTGGGCCCTCCATGAACAGCACATGCCTCTGGTGGCTGGCGGGGCATGGCAGTGGCAGGAGTGCGGCAGTGGCAGTGGGAGCACAGTGGTAGTAAGCGCAAAGGGGTAGCATGCACCAACCAAGGATCGGTGGTGGCCCGCAGGAACCCCAGACTGCCTGCAGATGCCACCAGCGGTGTCGGTGGCAGGGTGGCAAGCAGCGATTGCCTGCAGGCACCGCCAACAGTGTCGGTGGTGCCTTTTTACAGGGGATGCTCCGCCACACTCAGGATGCACGTGCACCTACGTGCACCCCCTACACGTCGCCCCTGGGGCCTGCTTCACACACCCCAATTTTACCTCTATTTTATGTCATGGGACCCTATAGCAAGAAGCAATTCATGCTCTAGGAAGAGCCCAGGGACTACAACTGTGATTACATGGTAAGTGTAGAACAAGAAGCCATCCTAAAGTTGTTTCTTTTGTCTCTGTGCATCTGCCCCAGGGTATAACCTGACACTGAAGGCAAGCCTGGCTCTACAAAACTGGATATAAAATACTATATTAATGTGATTTTTTTTTTTTTTTTCTTTTTGGTGTTCCACAGATCCATGGCAGTGGGGCACTGTGAATCAGTGATCAGGTAGGGGTGTTTCTACTTCTGAGAATCAGGAGTAATTCCTTTTGTTTCTTTACCCCCAGGCAAGCAGACTAGTCCTCCTTGCTTTGAAAACTTCATTTCAGTATGATGCTCTCAGGATCTGTTTTTATTACTAAGGAGTATTTCCTTTCCACTGTGACCAGTGGGATTTTATGTCTCACCTAGTGGAGAAAGCTTAACAAGTGGGGAAAAAGCTGGGAGCTGTCTTCCTGCACTTCCTTGATGATGGAGATGTGTGTATGATCTCTGGAGACTTAAATGCTGACCACAGGACACCAGTGCACCAAATGTCCTGATGGAAAGTATGTAGGAGAAACCAAACAACAACTACGTAAAGACTGAATGCACATTGGAAATCTATCAAAGACAAAAATACCTAACTACCTGTGGGGGCACACGTCTCATAGGACAATCACTCCCGCTCTAATCTCTCAGTTCTAATCCTTGAAGGGAATTTACAACACAACTTTTGTAGATGAGCCTATGAACTTCACTTCATCAACCTACTGAATACTAAAAATCATGGACTCAGTATAGACATTGGATTTATGACACATTACAACCTTCCTGACATCTAATACCTGCCTGACCTGACCTCTTACATTCCTTCCCTCCCACTACCTTTTCTCTCATCCCCCTCCCGCGACTTCTCTGCCCTTTTTCTTCCTGGTTCCCTACGATTTCCTTTTTATTGCTAACCTCCTTTTTTTACCTTGTATATTTACCTCTGTAGTGTTTTCCCTTTGGCCTTTTTGTCCCCTGTTTTCTTCCCCCTTCTTCCCCTGCCTTACCTTTTGTTTTCCTACTTCTACCCTTTTATATTTTCACTGACATCCTGTCACACTTTTAGGTTCTCCTATTCCTGCTTTCCTGATCTTTAACTATTCCCTTTTTCACAGAATGTCTCTTTTTCACCTTGTATTTTATCTTTGTTGTCTCCCTCTGACTTCTCCCCCCCAGTCACTGGTTTTCCTTTTGTCTTGCTTTATATTTTCACTGACATCCATCTGCACTTCTAGCTTCTTTCATTACTTGGAGTCTCAGACCAGCAGAGACTCCCTATGCCTGATGAAGGGTGACTGCGCCTGAAAGCTCGCTAAGAACTTTTTTCCAATTACTCAGTTGGTCTAGTAAAATATATCACATCTACCCAAAGAACCTTGCCTACCTATGTCCTTAGACCAACATGGCTACAACCAAAAACCCAGCAACCATGACACAGAGTTCCCTGCAGTCTCCCTGTTAAAGGAATGGGATCTTTCAAGCTAGGAACAGAATAGACTAGAATGACGACTAATCAAAACCAAATTTAATCCTTAGTTAAACCTCCCTTCCCAATTTGGATTCAGCCTTGTCATCTTCATTATTATAGTGGGAATGCTGTGGAGCCAGTTTAGTGATCAATTGAAAAACAATAGTTGATGCACACAGGGTAGATTTTCTAGTTTGGAGTAGTTCAATATGCTGCAGAATTTTTTTATCATCTTCTTATCACAAGAGAAGCTGACAAATCTTACTTTACAAAGACTGCCAACAAAGCAGTTAGTCTCAACATGCCCATTCATATTCTTCTGTTTTGTCTGGGATCAGTGATCTCCTAGGTGGATATTCTCTGTGGGACTACATTCAGAAGAGACAGTGACAACTCTTTCTCCTATCCCTTCCTTAACTATCTTATTCACCATTCAGCAAAGGTCTTGATTCCCAGGAGAATGCTCATTCAGGTCATTCAAAGACTCTGATGAATCTGATCAGATGTAAGGTCAGATTTTTCCAGTTGGTGAATTAATCAGGGCATTTTTCACCACAGATGTCAGTCAGATGAGATGGGGTGTTCAAAAAGTTTCAAGTCGTGATCTGATTTAGTAATAATGAGGCCTTTCTCCGATTCATGAACTTTTGCACTCTTCTACGCTTTAGTTTTTAACAGGTACTGGACAGAGAGGAATGTAGTGATAATCACAAGGCAGGCGGGGTTGATATCAAATGATGCCATTTAATGCACACCAGGAAATAGTAAGTATAAGCAGAGGAGCCAGGGTAAGAGGAAACAGCAGGGTTGCACTGGGCAGACTTCAGCTGTGGTGCCTTTGGACTTCTGCTGTAACACATATAGACTGTAATGCTTGGTCCCTTGGTAAATTCTGAAAAGTCATGGGCTTGAGAATTGCCTTGCATCCGCGTCAGCACCTAGAGTAACCCCAATGTTAGCCTACTTCCTTCCTATCCAAAGGATTGAATCTTATGGTCAAATGGCTCAACAGGCAAAAAACTAGACCCAAACCCAGATATGCCCATTTACTTATTTTTTTAAAGATGGTATTACAGTAGGGCTGTGCGAAAAAGCACCATTCCACTTTGACTTCTGTTTCAACGTTTCGATGGAATAGTGTTTCATTTTGAGTTTCATTTCGAAAGCGCTGTTCCGTTTCATTGAAACTGTTTCACTATTTTGATGCTGTTTCTACATTTTGTCCATAGGCTATTCCACACCCAGCACCGAGAAGACTGGTGCTGCCAGCTGCGGCCAGTGGCAGCACCAATCTTCTCGGCACGGGCTGCGCCCAGCACTGGTCCCAGCCAGTAGCACCAGCCTCCTGTCTTCCAGCAGCCAGATCGGGGGCTTGCCTGCACCCCTGGAAGGCCTGTGGGGGCTGTACCAGACTGCTCCTGGGGATGTGGGCCCCCAATCTGCCTGCCAGATCACAGGAGGCTAGTGCTGCCTCCTGGGGCCAGTGGCAGCCAGGGTCATCCGGGGGGGGGGGGCAGTGAATTGGGGTAACTGCTCTGGGCTCTGCACTTTTTGTGGGGGCTGAGGAGCTGGGCCGAGTGGCTGTGGTGACTCTGTACTGCCACCGGTGGAGGTGGCAGCAGTGGGGGGAGGGGTAGCGAGAGGCTGGATGTGAAGCTGGAGGCAGTGGTGTAGAGTCACCATGGCCACTCTGCCCAGCACTGTGGGGCCCCTGAAGCACAGGGCCCATGGCGGTCACCACGATTCACCCCCTCCCCGCCCCAGGGACAGCTCAAAATGGATCAAAACAGCTTCAAAATGAAACACTGGATGAAATTTTGAATAGCTCTATTTTATAGGGCTGTGCAAAGCTTCGGGTGCTGACTTGATTCGGAGGAGATTCGGCCCAATTCGGTGGCCGAATCTCCAAATCCAAATCGAATCAGGAGACCAATTAAAAGGTCCAAATCAAGTCAAAGCTCTCTGAATTGATTCGGAAAAGATTCAGAGAGCTTCAGCGACTTGGGCAGCCCCCACTCACTGCAGTAGGGAGCTGGACCTGGACTCCATGCTGGTAAATAGGGGCTGGTGGAGGAGGGGCTGGAGGAGGGGGGAGGGGACCATGGAAGGACCCCTGCCAGGTCCCATCCCCTGCTTGTTCTCCCAGGTCCCCTGAGTGTCCCCTAATGCCTGCCCATTCTCACAGCTCTGCCATGGCTGTCCCACCTGGCCCCAGCTCCTGGCTCTTTAAGAAAAAGTGCTTACTCACTGGCCGCTGCTAGGTGGGGGGAAAATCCCTGCTGCCCCCCACTGCCCCACGCTGCATGGGGGCTTTGCCATGAGCCCCCTGCCCGCTCTCTCAGCACCCCCATGGCTGCCCTGCCCATCCCAGCTCCCAGCCCTTTAAAAAAAAAAAAAGGCCCCTACTCACTGGCTGCTGCAGCAGCCTCGGGGCTTCTTGGGGCTCATGGCAGAGCCCCCGAAGCAGTGTGGGACAGCAGAGGGGCAGCGGGGATGCCCCCCCCCCCCCTGCCAGAACCGGGGGGGGGGGGGCTTTTTTTTTTTTTTTTTTTTAAGAGCCAGGAGCTGGGAGAGCGGGCAGGGTAGCCATTGAGAACAGGCATGGAATGGGGCCAATTCAGAGATTCAGCCAGTTTGATGCTGACTATATCTCTGAATCAGATTTGGCCAAATTGATTTGGGACAGTGATTCAAATTATTGAATCAAAACACTGTGCCCCAAACCAGCCAAATCTGGATCTGAAGCAAATAGTAGCCACTTTGCACAGGCCTACTATTTTACAGCACTACATTTGTCTGCCCTCCACCTGTCTCATATAACTATCTCCCTGGCTAGATCACAAAACCAAGGCAACACGTGCCTTGTCACAGACAGTGTCAAAGCTCAAGTGCTTTGCCTTTGAATGGAGCCTCTTAAACCAATCAGGTTATTCAGAACAGGTAATACCTACATATTTAGTTCCAGAAAAGAATCTAAGTTGTATTCAGGGTCTTAAATGAAGTTTACCCACCAGTTCCAGGATCAGGATCTTAGTCCCGCATCTGCATTTATTCCATAGATGGTTGAACTTGCTCAAAACAGATTTGGGCTAGGCTTAAAGGCTAAATTGCAGAAGTCCTAGTGTGGCAGGAAAAAGCTGAATTTTATCCACAGGATTTTAAGAGAAGCTTATTTTTAACATCATCTGGAAGCACCCTACAGTCCTACATGAGATCTTAGCCTCACCCTCATTGCCATTAGAGGCTCTCCATTTCAACCATTAATGAAGATGTTTCATTACCTTTAAACTGATAAAATGACCTTAATGACAGCAGTCACCTTAGCTCTCAGAATATATGAGTTGTTATTTTTCTTTCCCTCTGGAATCTCAATATGGTAGTTTTGATAATGGCAACGTAATAATCAGAATTCACTTTGCCTTCAAACCAACAATTAAATACAGACCCCTTACAGCACAAAACATTCTCCTTCATCTTTCTGCCCATTCTTTTGCCTCCAGAGAGAAGTTGTAACATACTATGGATTCCTGCAGACTGAGCCTTACACTCACTGTGCAGCTTAATTCAGAGACAGATGTTTGTTTGCACTTGTCTAGTTGAAGGGAAATAATGCTTCACAATCTTCCATTACCTGGGATTGCAAAGTGAATCTTGCCAAACAACCAAGAGAAAATATCAAGTTTGAAGGAAGGAAATAGGGAGTAGAGTAGATGATCCTCTGAAGGGCTTTGTGGTTGCAATGCAAAACATACTATAATTACTCAAATGTAAGATGACACTAAATCTAATTATTGGAGGGTCCTCTTAAATTCAATATATGGAACATTTATAATTTCCATAATTATAATTTTCCAGGCATAGCATTTAATTATTGGAAGGCAGTCTTGAATTTGTTCCCCACCCCACCTACTCCCACTGCTACAGCAGGGAAAGCAGTGGTTGTGGGGGATGCCCCCCCCTTTCCCTGCCCCTTTAGCCTTTCTGCCCCCCTTGCCACCTGCACCTCCCACCCCCAGCTCCCCACAACCTCTACTCCTCCATGCCGGCCCCTAGCCTTTGCCCCTTCCTTACCCACTCCCTGAGTCTCTGCCTCTTCTGCCCCCAACCCCCAACTTACTATCACATGCATATTGGGCTCTATTCCTTCCCTGGATCACAGCATGTGGAAGCACAGCCCATGCCAAGCATTTAGCAGCAGTGGTTTTCCTGATTGCCTAGGCTGAGGATGGAGTTTCCCTATGCTTTGTGCCCAGGAGGGAATCCAGTACAAGCCGGAGCTGAGCTGAACCTGAGGGTAAGGGGAGAAAGGAGGGGGGTTGTGTAAAAGCTGCAGAGGGTAAGTGGAACTGGGTGTCAGGCAGCTGCTGAGGGTCTGACTTTGGCCCCAATCTGAACTTAGGGCCAGGACAGTGATCTGAATCAAATTGAATCAGGACAGTGATCTGAATCAACAAATCAAATCACTGTCCCTGATTTGGGCCAAATCTGAATCCGAATCAAATACGACCCGGTTTGCACATCCCTAATAAGCAGCCTTATAAAAGTGATGTGATGCACTTCCACTTTGTTTACAAGACTAAATATGGACTCAGTTGTCACACCTCAGGCAAAAATATGTAATGTGCTTTGGATTTTTCAAGAGGAGAAACTCTATGTTAAATTCACTATTTGCATCATAACCATGATGTCATAATGCAATCTCTAAATGCTTAAACAGCTAATTATTAGTTTGGGGAGCCTATGAATTAGTCATTCTTATTGCTAGTCTCCTAAATTTCCTCATAAGATATTATTTCAGAGCACCTAAGAGGTATTATGAGATAACCTTTTTATGAGGGAAAGCAAAGTATTCTTTCACTGGGATTTGGGACAAACTGTAGGTGGTAAAGAAGAAAAGAGAACAAGGGCCAAAAACAGGAGGGAAGGAATGAGAGTGATAGAAAGAGTTTTGCCAAATACTTGCTCTGCATCAAGCTTGGCTATTTTTGCACGTCATGTTGAAAGTCACTTGCTGTCAGCAACTCTCTGAGTAAATAGAAATTCACCTGGGGAATTGATTACTGTATTGATGTGCCTTAGCTGTTTGTTTGAAGGTTGCTACTTTTGCTCTGTTGTTTCAAAGGCTGTTTTACAAGTGTCATAATAATGCTGCTCTGTGTTTTAGGGCTGTAATAGCAGGCTAGTGACTATTAAACCATTCAGTGGATTGTATGCATAGCTTAGTAATAATTCACTGGAAGAAACATGCATGCCACAGAGAGAATTGATAGATAGATGGTTAGTATGATTTCCTGCACTTTTTGGGGGCTTTCAGAGCCTGACAGTATGACTACAGAATGGGGCTGCTATAACAGTTTTCTGAAATACTTCTCACATACATTTTTCCAATCAGTCACAGACTAAGAGAAGTTGGAATTAGAGTGAAGTAGTTGCAACTATAGTATCTGTTTGGAAAACTGACTAGTAAACTGATCTAATCCTTTCCATTCTATGATGTTGAAGGTCCTATATTCATTCCATATGGGTAACTTCTGGTTGCAGTGTGATTATACTGCATTTCAAATTTAGATCTGTGTGGCATTCCTTAAACTCTTAGGCTAGGGACAGACATTACACACAAAGTGGTTTAAGTGATCAGAAAATGGTTTAAACCTGTAACAGAACAGATGTTCAGTGTACATAAACCAAATTGAAAATGGCTGAAACTGGTTTCAGATAAATTTGGTTGAATGCAGTATCAAACTTAACTGATTTGGGTCAAACCGGTTTATGCAATGTTTGTCCCAGACCCCTTGCTGGTTTAAGATAAACCAGACTCCTCCAGCAGCCTGGCATGCTCTCTGGGCTGGGTGGGGCACTCTGCTCCCTGTGGCTGCAGCTCCGGCAGAGACTTGTAGGCACAGAGTAGCTGCCTGGTTTTTCCCTGCTAAGCAGGGATTATTCCCCTCACCCCTTTGCCTTATGCAGACATCTCAGCATTAGCTGGCAGGCCATATGCTGGCTATGGTTGGTGCTATGGGAGACAAGAAAGGCAGACGGGCTTTTTGGAACTAATCAACAGGTAGCTTAATGGCCTTCCTTAGAACAGCTTTTTAAGAAGAGATCCATTAGTTAATGGAGAGAAGTTTTGCTTTCTTAAACAATGAATTAGGGGTGATAACCATTCCCTTCTGGGCAGCTTGGGGTGGGGGGGTGGATTAATAAGAGCATCCTGCTGAGGCCTGGCCATACTGACCTCAGCTCAACTTTGTGGAAGGGAAGGGAGGGCTCTACTAGTGCCCCCCAGCTTTTAGACTGAGCCACTGCAGGCATGTGTCTGCATTTCTGGAATGAAAAGGGAATGTCTATCCACCTCCAAATCAGTTCAAGTTTTGCAGGTTAGACTAACCTGCAAAGATTGAATCAAATCAGGTTCAGGCTTTTTGAATGATGATGTCCCTAACGCTATTGTGCTGGTTCAGCAGATTCTTAGGGTCAGGGCAAAACCTTAAAAAAATCCTCTAAGGGACAGCATGTCCCCTGGTTATTTTAGATTCCTAGTTAAGCATTTGGAGTGCTTCTCCTCAGAACATTCCCATACTCGCAGATTAAATAAAACCAGTGTGTCTTGCGTTTCTTTCCTCATAGAAAAGAGTTTTATGAAAAGCTGTAGGCAGAGATTTCCAACAACTCTCAGTGTTCTGAGTGTTACAGATTTGCCCCAGTAAAAAGGAGTTGTGCTTTTGATGTTGGAATAATCATTTTCATTTCCAGTGATATTTTGTGGCTTTACAGAGAGGAATCCCAGTTACATAGGGGAGTGGAGTTGAATTTTGTTCTGTAAGAAAGTAAGTGCTTGCCAATGACAAAATCCTAGGGCTGCCTGCTGAAAATCCCAGTGGACCCACAGTAGAGAAAAGCAGTGAGCTAAGGTCAAGGAGGTGAGAGATTTTGCAGCATGAAAATAGAAAACAGCCCTTAGTAGGGCCAGAAACTCATTGGACAAATTACCCTACTCTAAGGGAAGGAGGTAAAAAAATATAAAATATTTAGTAGTGGATAAGATGGACAAGTTAAAATAGACTGGGGTGGCAGTAGGATCTAGTGCAGGGGTGGGCAATTATTTGGGCTGGAGGGCCACTTAAGGAGTTTTGGTGAGCTGTTGAAAGCTGGGGGTTGGGGGGCAGACATGGCCTTGGCTCCCCATCATGGCTGTTTACACTGTGTGGCAGAAAGTGGGAGGGGGTGGTGACCAGGGAGATGTCAATTGATCCTATCCTGCCCTGGACCTGTCCTCCCTTCCCCCCACCACTGGGGGTTCTGGAAAGAGTGGGTGGGCAGGCAGGGTCCTCATGGAGACTGGCCCAGGACTCCTGTGGGCAGAACATGCTCAGCCAAGCAAATGCAATGGGACCGCGGGTGGATGGGGAGTGATGTCTGGAAATGGGATGGGCAGCTGGGGCCAGGGCCAGGATTATAAGGCAGTGACAATGTGGGGCCAGGGCCCGAGACAGAGCTGGCATCTGTTCCCCACATGTTCCTTCAATGGGTGCCGATTCTCCCATGGCCCCATTTTATCTGTCTGGCTGAGCACGCCTTGCCTGCAGGCGTCCTGAGCTGGTCTCCATGGAGACCCTGCCTGCCTACCCACTCTGTCTGGTGCCCCTGGTAGTGGTTGTAGGGCAGATGGGCAGGAGTGCTGAGGCTGGTGATGGGGGTGGAGACAGTAGCAGCCAGAAGTGTGAGGACAGAGTGAACTGCCACTGTGGGGGCTACCAGGAAGCAGTCTGGCCTATGCCCTGCCCCTGTTCCACCACTGCACCACCCTTCGTCATGGACTACAGCTCCCAGTGTGCCTGACAGCTTCATGCAAGGATGGGATGGGCTTGCTCCACATCTGGTGGCACCTCTGTGCATGGGGGTAGAGAGACCAGCTGCATACACTATGGCCCAGGCTTCCCCCAATGCCTAGGCTGGGTGACAATGAGGGACCTGACATGGGTCAGATGGAAACACTTGGTAGGCTGGATTTTGCCCATGGGCCATATTTTGCCCACCTCTGATCTAATGAGTTTTGGCACTCTGATTTGCATTCTCAACTCTGTCAGGTGACCTTGTGTGAGACACTTAACCTCATCTGCTGGAGCGTTGTGCTTGACTTTGATTTACATTGTGTATTCATGGCTCAGATTGTTTCCCCATACCACCTTGAGTTTGGTTAGCTAGATTATTGTCACCATGTTTCAATTACTACTAGGGTTTGGGAGTGCCAATAGACTTGAAGAGGTTTCTGGATTATGGCCCTTGAAAAGGTGAGTCTCATTAAGATGTGGGGTTGCTGCAATAGATTTTAATTTAACAAGGTTTTTTTGTAGCATAATAACATACAGAATTGGATACACTGAAGTGGACTCAATCAGCATGGTTCTCAGATGAAAGGGTTGCCTCTTGAGCCTATCAGGAGAAATCAGTTGGCTTTACATGCTTTGCATTTAGAACTCTCTGTTCCCTTCTCAGTCTCTTCTGATGGAAAATCTCAACACCTGGGCTTCTGCATACCAGAGACTCTTAAACAAATTCAGTTGTAAGAATAAATGTGCTAACTGAGTGCACTCGCTGGAAGTCATCTCTGAAGATCCTGCAGTTACATTGTGTGAAGGAATTATGTTTGGAAAGGACACAGCTACAATTAGCTGGACCAGGAATTTTGTCTTGTTATATAGTGGCAGTGGTCCCTTTCTAAGTGCTTTTCCCCTTGGTCTCAAAGAGAATTTCATTAGCTGAACTTTTAAAAATACATTTCTCAATTAACCTCATATTTTAGAATAAAAACTTGTTCAGCTAAGTTATATTTTGGTTGGGAGTGTTTGGGGTGGGATGGGGTGGGAAGATGGGGAGGAGGTGTTCTACACTATTATATTTCTTTAACAGGTGGTGCTCTTCCAGCGGTAAAAGGACTAGAACAGGTGTGTTTATCACTGTAATACTTAGATATTTTTTCATGTGATCTGTTGTTAAGTATCCAAAGGTAAAACAGCTAGCCAATCACTACACAGATGCATCTTGCAATATGTTTAATTTCTTTGTCACAAAGTATGTGTTGACATCTGGGAATTTTTCAGTTCACATTTTGAGCCAATCCCAAATTCTTATCTCTAGGAATTAGCCAAAAAATTAGCCTTTTCAGGTTCCTCTGCCATTTGCTGCCTCAGTGTAATTGTGCATGACTCTCCCCTATTAGACAGCAATATTTACCTCTGGGAAATATGGTTTGCAACATAAGTTGAATTAAATTGAAACTTTGGCAAATGCCATTGCTTTTGGCAACACTGAAATAAATGAGCTCCCTTCCATATACCTTGGAGAAACAGGGAACACCTGGGCTTTGTGTCAGGCTTTGATTTGCACATTACATGAGGATGCAGTCAGGTTCAATAGTAAGAATTTGAGGAAGCAAGGAGAGCTGTTCTTTTTTTTTATTTCCCCTAATAAGAATTAGAGTAATATGTTGTGCAGTAAGTGCATATCCCTGTCTGAACATCCCTGATTGGTTGTAGGGTATATTGGCAAGGAAATCTATTAAGGCCCGTTTGCCATGCATTGAACCCACCTGAGGTTGTGCTTGGTTGTGTTTAGGATGAAAACATCTGTGATTCTAATCTAGACATGAGCTATTAGCCTATGTATACATGGAGTCAGGAGTTGACTTCCAATTTTAAACCTGCAAGGCACAGTAATAGCTGTTTTCTCTAATCCATTATAGAATAAGACAACCTTCCTATCTAGAGAAGAAGAAGGGAATGCCCCCCCTCTCCCCTAAGGTTTTGGAAAAGTGCCTGTTCTGCTCACCACATGCTCTATTAAATTTTTCTGCTGCCTCCTATATATTTTTTTTCCTGTTCAACATGCTGCATTCCCATCTCCAGAGTCCAGGCATGACAAGTTAATGAACCATTTGAGCTCCAGTAACTGTTGATCTCTGCTTAAGCTGAATAATGCAGGCCGCAGCTGCCTGTGTTCCTGTAGTCAGTGCAGATGGGATGGGGATGAGGGGAGGGTAAAGGGAGGGAGAAAAGCTGAATTGATAGAAATGAACTAGGTTGGCTTGTCAAAAAAAGGTATGTAAGAGTGATGGGTTTAGGTACAGCAGTGTGACTGATAGTTTTCATGTTCCAGACCGCTAGTGGCTCTTTACTCCAAGCTGCCGTTTGTAGCAATGATGAGTGGTGGACAGTGGATGCTGGAGGGAGGAGGGAGACTGAGACATGAAGGAGAAGGAAATTTCTTCTTTAGGACTACTAGCTTCTCCACATTGCCCTTCCATATGAAGCTTTCATGTATTCAGCATTGCCACTTTTTATCTAAGTGGAAAGAAGTAAAAAACAAATTAAGATGGGTAAACTCCTTCTACCTTGTTTGCATGTGTGTCTGGGAAAAATCACCTGAAAAGCAAGAACATGTGGAGACACTGAAAATTTTATGAGTGGCTCTGAAAAATGGGGAGGTAATAATATCCCACTATTAGCAGTGGAGTAGAGGGGGTGTCTGTTTTTTGCTTTTGTCTTGTAGGATAGATGTGTAGGTGTGTCCTGCCTGATAGAAAATAAGCGCAGCTATAACGTAGTTACTGCTTTATCAATAGAGTGAGATCAGCTAGCAGCGTGGGCACCCTGGTACCTTACTGTAACTTTCATGACTGTTGGGCATCTCATTATGGTGGATGGTAGAGTAACAGTGGCAGGCTGCATATTTTTCAGTTTTAGGTGAAATAACTGCTTCTACATACATCAGTACAAGTTTTCTTTCATCATCCTTTCACTGTACATTAAAGATCTCATCTTTTCATTCATGTAGAAGCAGAAATTGCAGTAGGATAATATTATAGTCACTGCAATAGTCTTTGAACAGGCCTGTTAGGTCAACAGACCTCTCCACTGAGTTTTGAGTCTCCCGAAGGCTCATTCCAGCTGTGACTATTCCTGTCCTGCAAAGCTGGAACCTAAATGTTATTCAGTAGGACCTGGATTTTTCATATTGAGATGGTTTGCAACCCACTGAATTCACAGTGGGTCATGAAACTGAGGAGGAACTGTTCAGCTTATTGTTTAGCCTCTCAACTGATGTAATCATGATCTTTGAAATAAAAGCTACAGCATGCAACTGGAGTACTTCAGCAGTCTTGCACAACTGTTTGTGGCTAGTTCGCAACCCTTATCTTGGCAGGGGCTAAAGAACATACCCCTATGAGGAAGCTGGGTTCTACTAAACAAGGAGGAACAGTATAGGAGGAGATAGTGAACTTAGGAAGATGAAAAATGAAGGATTTGGCTACTGATGGGGCCATATCCTCAGATGAGCAAATTCTTTTAAGTCTGTGGAGCTTTGGAAGTTTTCTAACAGTTGAGGATCATGCTTTTGATCTTAAAAGAACATGGCAGGGGGCAGAAGAACTGAACAGTGGACTGAGTGCTTCCACTACATTTCAGGGTAGATAAATAGATCATGGCACTTCAGGGACTTGATCCGTGAGGAATGAAGTGCTTTCAGCTCTTTGGGAGTCGATTGTATTTCAAAGCACTTGTCTTCCTGCAGGGGGAGACTCAGCATTGCACAGAATCAAGCCAGCAATTCACACTGGGGATATGACAGCCTCTTTCATTTCTTGTCCTAAACTGTTCTGGACAGTCAATACAGTGTTTTATAAGGCTCTCTTGGATCCTTTCCAATGGAAAACACTGCCAGTGTTTACTTTAATAGAAAGTTAATATTTTATTACTACAGTGAAAAGAATGACTATTTAATTGAGATCTGAAGTGAGCCAGCATCCATTAAGGATCTGACATGCTTCAGTCCATCAGCCTAAATGTCTCTGCTTTTCAGAGACATTTCTTAGTTATTAGCATCATAATGCTCTTCCAGGGCAAGGTAGGTTATTCTATTCCATGCATCTTACATGCCAAGTATCTATTTTAAATATAAATTAGTCTGAAAACAATCCTCTTTTACCCCTTTTTAAGTTTTAAAGCCTGGATTTAAGTTCATTAATATTCACAAACACTGCTTTGTTAAGCTTGCTTTAATTTCTCTGTGTGTTTTGTAAACAGGGATTATAGTGGTGTTTGAATTTGCATGCCAGATTTTTGAGTATTGTATAAATTTTGGTCATTATCATTGAAAAATAAATAAGTAAAAATTTATTTAAAATCTGCCTCACTCCCTCCAGCCCTTCCCAGAACTTCTAAGCTACATCATGTCCTTGTGGTCGGGCTTAATTCCTGTTTTCTTCAGGTGGATTTCTGATCTCAATGTGCAGAGATGCTTATGGGTCTTTATGAACCAGGTATACCTTTGGCAGGCATTCATGGTGGAGAGGAAGAAAGCCTTTTTAATTTTGAAAGGGAAAGCAGCCTTGGAAAAGTCTCTCAGTTGTTGAATCTTCCAGTAAACTATGACAGTTGTGGGCATCAGTTACCAAACTCATTTACCCTGGCCAAATGAGCTGGAAAGGTTTTTTTAATTATGTTCTGATACCAGAGATCTGCTTACAGTGAAACACCTGTAGTCACAGCCAATGGCTGGATGCAGATTCTGGTAGGCATTACAGGAGGATAATCTGTAGCTTCTTTTTCTGCTTAATTTTAAGTGAATTTAGTGTCCCTGAAAAGTGGAAGATTTAAAAACATGGAGATTATTACTGTCTGCTATTTGTTCTTAGAAAATGTTTAAGTTGGATAGTTGCAATGCCAATCCTTTGCAATGCCCTGATAAGGTGTCTCAGACTTGGCCTACTGAGTAAGCCACCATGAAATAAGTCCTCAGTCTCTGATCTTTCTGCATATTTTGCCAGTCAAACTGCAATTTGTGAATTGAGTATTAGCTTTCATTTCAGATAGGTCTCTGAACAGTTTTCAAAGGGTAACTAAAAGTCAATACAATTGATCTGGACTGATTTGAGCCACTGATTGAAAGCTGAGAAGCTCCAAGTATATTTTTCTTTCTCTAAGCACTAGGGCTAGGCTATCAAACATCAAAGGTGAACCATTTGCTTATAACATGGCTCACATATTGCCATGCATACATGTCAGATGTGCATATGTGATTTAATAACGTTTCAAAATCTGTTTTTTTTGGGGGGGGAGATTAGATTTTTAGGGTTTGCACAACCAATATTTGTTAATCTTACTATTCTAGGGCATCTCCTAGTTGTTGTAGCCTCATCACCAGGTCAGAAGGTCTCTAACTCCATCCCCATCCATGACCTTCACATGTATGCTGTCTAGGACCTTGTAACAGGCCCATAGTACTCTTTGCTGCTTGCATTTAAATACTGCTTTCTTCTCTCCCCTGCACCCCTTGCCTAACTGTAAAGGCCAAGTTATGAAGCTTACGTAAGGATCGTTGTAAATGTTAATTTTACAGTGAGTAGGACTCATCCAAAGGGCTGTTTGCTGTTGGAAGGGAATCTTCCTGGAGAATATGGGTGGGCAGTCAGAGAAGAGACCTGGTGTCAAAGAGAGGAAGAAATAGAAAGGTATTGTAACCCAGACAGTACTCCAGGAGGTACCCCCACTCCATTTGAAGGGATCAGAGCAGGTGCACAAGTGCTGTGGAAGGTGTAGGGACTCATCTCCCTCTATAGAGTAGAGCCAGACCACCAATGGGGACTTAACCATATACCTTTTAATGAGGGAACAATACTGGGAACATAACAGGCATAAATCAGGGGGTATAGTGGACACTACAATGCCCCAAGGAGGCAGGTTTCAACAAAGGTTAGACACTTACAATCATTGACAAAAGACAGGGTTAACAAAATATAAAACACAAACAGCAGAACAAAAATACTGGTTGGTGCAATATAAAAAGGCACAGAATACAAAATGTTGAATGACAGGAAGTTTATGGCCTAGGTACCTGGAGGGGGAGAAAACACAATGGCCCCTTTCCGCTGTGAGAAGATTTGCTTCTTGTTAGCTCACACAACCTAAGACATCCCAGCTGGGACTTGAACTCAGATCTCCCACGTGTTAGGCAGAAACACTACTACACAGGTACCAATGCTGGTACTGCTCCAAGCTGCTAGGGGTCTTGACCTTCCCAGGGCCCTGGCCTCACGTCAAGCTGCCTGGCCTCTGATTGGAGGAGCTGGAAGCAGAGCTGGGAACCTCTCAGGTTGCTGCTCAGATCCTTGCTGGAGCTAGGGAGCCTCTCCTGCTGGCTGCAGCCTCTCACTGGGGATCCTGGAGCCCAGCGGGGAGCCTCTCCTGCCAGCTGCACGCCACACTGCTGAGGGTCCAACTGCTGCCTGCAGGTCCTGCTCCTTCAGGCTCTTCTGGGGCAACTGTTCCCGCCCCACTGGCTCAGCTCTTGCCAGCTCTTTGGAGCTCCTTCCTTGTGGTCCCTCACTGGTGTCCCCTGGGTCAGCCACGCTGCCCCTTTTATCCCCCTCCAGGTGACCCAAGGGGCCAATCAGGGGACATGGAAGGTGAGTCTCTGGAGCCTGATTGGTGCGGAAAGGCAATCCCAAGTCCTCCAATCATCTTTTGGCCTTTCAAAACCCCTGGGCTAGGTCGCTGCCAGCTAGCCCATCACAGTATCTACATTCTAGCTCAAGAAAGCTTTGGGTAAGCACTAAACAGCAACACCTAATTGCAAGGAGCTCTGTGAAGTCCACTGAGCTGTGCTGCTGTACACCAATGGACATTCTGTCACTGAAAACTTTGGATACTTGTGTGAAACTCAGTGTGCTTTGAAATTCACCTTCAGTGTTCAAGAAAAAACAAAACAAACAAAAACAACTGGAGAGAATTTGGTATATTTAGTAATCCCTCAGCCTGTCCCAAGACAGGGTCCTTTGTCCTTCTCACTGGATGTTGAAATTGGACCTTCCCCTGACAGATTTTACAAGAAATATTTTGTATCCCCCTTTTTTTGTGCGTACCTATAATTTATTGCATGGATGTATTGTGACTTACATAACATGGGTATACAACAGAAACTTGTAACTCAAGCCTAGTGCCTTCACTGAAGATACTACTATGCCCACATAGTAATAAACATCCACATTTGTCTTAAGATATTAGAAAATAGCTGCATCCTTACTCTTGTATGCTTAAGTACCAATGTAATTCTTCTGGCAATCAAACATAGTTCCTGGCAGATTTAGACATAATAGGAAATGATTCAGAGGAGCATATGATGTACAGACTGACACTCTGTCTTGTTTGGCATTTTATGACTGAGGGTGACCAGGATTAGGTACAACAGAGAGACATGTAAGAAATGCAGAAGTAAGCAGCTATTGGGTGATCTGCCAACCCTTTCTTAAGAAGATTCCCATATGTCAGAGGTTGGTTTATGCCCTGGAATGTGAGGATTATACATCTTTGAATTAAAAAAACCCCTATCTAATAGAATTGTGGGTTTTCTCATCCACATAAGCTTCTCATCCTTCTTTGCTTCAATAGCAGGATACAGCTTTTGTTTGTTCTTACTCATCTTATAACAGGTTTTAAAGTGCATTTGATCAGAATTAAGGCATCCAAACTTTGGGATATGTTTTCTCGAAGAGATTTTTGATAAGCAAAAATGTTGGCCTTCCATTTCAGAAGTGGTCATAACCTTTTTGTTCAGGGCTGGGATGATAGTTTAAGAATCTGAAGGCAAAGAAAAACTATAGAGAGCATGCTTGTTTATAGAATAATCTAGGCAGCATTTAACCCTTGGGTGTCATGAAGCTTCTGTGTGCTACTACAGGTGTTTGTCTTCCCATTAACGTAATATTTTTTCCTTACTTAGCCTGTCTCCTCTGTTCTCAAAAAGTATGTTTTTGAATCCTTCCCTGCCCCAGCAAGCCTTGGAAATTTCAAGGCAGTGTCTGCTCATATGAATGAAGATGGTAGATGCAATGAATGCATCTTGAAAACAATATTTCTGGTTAATTCTCCTAACAATTTGTCTTTCACATAGTTTGCTGTGTGCTACTGGAAAGCAATCTTAATGTTCTCACTGGAGTTGCCACTTTATCTCTAATACTACAATTGCTATGCAGAAAAAAACACCCTGTGCCTGCCCAGGGCTTTCTTTGACTGTGGTGGCACCCTCCAGGCTGTCCTCAAGCAACAGTTTTCAGAAGTGTGGCCTGTGTATGTAAAATAAAACAAAACAGGATAACTCCCACAGGCTGTTTCTCTCTTGTTCTGAGTTGATAGGCCTTGTAGGTGTCCATTTCACACTGAGTCTCTGACACGAGAACATGCAGTGTCCCATTTCCTCTCTTAAATAGTAGGCGTTGGCTTCCTTGGATCAGTTGCATGCTTTCTGATGCTCACTTGGCAGACTCTTTAATTTAATTTTATTGTGCTTGGTGTATGATGCATGAGCAAGGTGGTTAATTTGAAGCTTGGATTTGTAAAATGCTGAATACTTCATCCACCAGAGCACATACAATGCATGTTTTAAGTTAGGACAGGTTAGATCAGATGTATGTAACCTTTTCTGGCTATGGGCTGGAATGACTCAACTCAACTCAGAGGGGACAGGTGGGGGATAGGACCTAGCCACCACCACCACCACTTCTTTCTGTTACAACACTAGGGAAGCACGTGCCACTGTTGCTTCTCCCTGTTGGCTGTCACCAAAGTCCATGGTTGTGGGCCATAGGTTGTTGGGCAAAATTAAAACAAAATGACAAAAATCTAAGAGAGGATTTTTAAGTGTCTCCTTAATGCAATTCACAAAAGCTTGCATTGTAATATATAGTAATATACTACAAAACCAGTTACAAAATGGTTCAGAAATATAAAATTTTCAGCATTGAAGAATTGCACAGTGTCCGCAAAATGGATATTTTCAAGTCAGAGTCATTAGAGCTTCCAGCTTTTGCTTTTAAACAGCATTTCCTTGTTGCACACAGCTAAAAGGAAGGCTGCTTTGAGAAACAGCCATTCAGGCCATGAAAGGACTCTTTCTCAGTGTGCTCATGCTCGGATAGGGCTGCTGGTATTATTTTGCTAAGAAGAGCTTAATCTTTAATGAATAAATTCATATCCAATAGCTGGACAGCCAAAATCATTATTCTATACATTTATAACCTGGTTTCTAGTGTATTTATTTGCACAAGGGTAGCAGCCAAAGGCCCTAATTAAATGCAAAGTACATAAGTCCAGTCCAAAGGAGCTAAGGTTCCAATCCTGAAAACACTTTTATGTTCAACATAAAAGCGTAATAATTGTGCCATTTGTTTCAGTGGGACTATTCTTGTACTAAAAGCTAAGTATCTGACCAAGGCTTTGAGGTTGAGCTACTGCTTTTGGTAGATGTGTGTCCTGTGTGAAGACCATCAAGAAGTAAAAATTCATTTTCACGTGTGAGTTTGTTCTGACTGCATATTAATTTATTGTTGTGAAAGAAAATGTAATACAAGAAAAATAAATGGCTAACAATCCTGCGACAGACATAAAAACCATTCAGTTGCCAAGGCGTGTAAGCTGTATAGTTTGACACTCTTAAAGATGACATTATTGATTCTGTTTCATGTTAAAAGCTTCCTGAATTGATACACTGTTTGCTTTTGAGACAGTGATAGTCCCTCCATACGCTCACTTTAAATAAGAAAACAAATACTGCTCAGCAACAGAACATTTTAACTGTGTTTTGCTGGGATTTTGGTGTTAAATAGGAAAACCACTGTAAAGTTACCCTTTTGAGAGAACAAAACACCCTCTCCTTTCCACATTGGCTTTTTACCTTAGACCTGTTTGTATGTATTTTGCAGATCTTGTTTTGAAAGCTCCAGTTAAAAACCAGCCTGAGATCCTTCATCCCTGTCATCTTGGTCAAGCTCTTTCAATTTGCTTCTTCCAGTCTAACTTTAATGATGTCTCCTGTGATGATCAGGCTTCCTGAACATGTTTTTTGAGCCAATTTTCTGGTTGTGAGTAAGCCTCAAGGAAGCTAGGAACCCTGACCTGGCTGGCTGTATGGGCCTTCAAGGCTGACTGGAGATGAGATCCTTGCTTGGAAGGAGATGACGTCAAGGCTGAAGTGGTTCATATTTGATAGATCAGTCTTGCAGTTGCATAAAGCTCCTGCAATCCAGAACCCCAGAACTGCTGCGTACACAGAGGAACACATTAACTGGGGTTTTTTCATTCTTCGGTTTCATGCTCAAGACACAGGAGCCACAATGGAGTTCCTGCCATAGCCTATCATTACACAGTAAGAAATGCTGGATAACAGCACACTGTTGAATTACCTAAATTAGGCCATTTTTATATTATTTTGGATACTACGCTTAGAAAGTGTCTTGCATAAAATATTCAGGCCCAATAGGAGGGAACTCGTTATAGCTGTTTGGCTCAAAATGGGCTTCATTCTTCAGCCTGGAGAAACTCATTAAAAGACTTTCCTTATGTAAACTATATTATGGATCATATTATTTTCAAAGCTTTAGAGTTTAATTTCCAAATGGGCATTTAGTTAAACTCTAAACCTGTGCTTAAAGTTTTTCATAACCTCTCGCAGTGTCCACAAACAAAAGATTTTCAGCACTAACTACTCCTCACCTAGCTAGTATTTACTCTGACAATTTAAAAAAAAAATCATTATCCACTATTAGTACCGGCAAATCATTTTCCATACAGAATGACAGCTGAAAGTTTACAGGTTATCCTTAAAAACAGAGCCTCCTAGTTTTCCATAATCACCACCAACGCTGAGTGGTTGCACTGATGGCCATTGAAACAAATGTTTCCAAATGCACAAGGTTTCCATGCTTTTTCCAGTAAAACAATGAATTTATTACTTCTAGTTTTAAAAATAGCCTTCTAGTTTTAAAAATAAAGGTTTTATGTGTGATTAAATGTGGATGCATACAAGGCTCTGTCTCCAGGAGATCTTCCTCTTTTATTGAAGCATAGAATGTTAAGAAATTTAAAAATGGAATTGTGTGCCAGAACTGTCAAAAAATTGAGAGGTTTTCATAGAGATTAAGGCCAGAAGGAGCCATTGATTATTTAATCTGACCTCCTATATGCCTGGGCCATTCATTTTTATAGATTTCATACATTTCATAGACATTAAGGCTGGAAGGGACCTTGTGAGATCATCTGGTCCAGCCCCATACCCAAAGGGCAGGAAGTCAGCTGGGGTTGGATGACCCCAACAAGATAATCATCAAAACGCATCTTGAACATGTCCAGAGTAGGTGCTTGCACCACTTCTGGGGGAAGTCAATTCCAGACTCTAGAGACTCAGATGGTAAAGAAGTTCCTCCTTATGTCCAGTCTAAAATGGTTTTCCAGCAGTTTGTGACCATTACACCTTCTTTTCCCTAGGGGAGCCCTGGTGAACAGAGATTCTCCCAGATCCTGATGTACACCCCTGATATACTTGTAGGCTGCCACCAAGTTCCCCCTGAGCCTACACTTTTTCCAAGCTGAAGAGTCCCATGTCTCTCAACCTCTCCTCTTAAGGCTTGCTCTCTTGACCTCTGATCATGCATGTGCCTCTCCTCTGGACTCTCCTGTGTCCTTTTTAAAGTGTGGAGCCCAGAATTGGATGCAGTACTCCAGCTGTGGCCTCACTAAGGCTAAATAAAGTGGGAGAAAGACATCTTAGGTCTTGTTTGAGATGCATTGGTAGATGCAAGCCAGGGTTTTATTTGCTTTGCTGACTGTGGCATTGCATTGGTGGCTCATATTCATCTTGTGGTCAATCATGACCCCCGAGTCTCTTTCGGACATAGTGCTAGTGAAGGAAGCACTGCCAAGAGGTAGTCAGGGCAGCTAGGATCTGGAACCAACTTCCAAGGGAAGTGGTGCTCGCTCTACCCTGGGGCCTTTAAAAGGAGGCTAGATAGACACCTTGCTGAGGTCATTTGATCCCAGCATTCTTTCCTGCCCATGGTAGGAGGTCAGACTTGATGATCTGCTCAGGTCCCTTCTGACCCTACCAACTATGAAACTATAAAGACTATAGGTATGATGTGCATTGTTTTTCCTGAGGTGGAGCACCTTGCATTTTTCATGTTGAAGGTCATGAGGTTTATATCTGCCCATCTTGAAATCCTATCCAGGTCAGCCTGAATCCCCAGCCTATCCTTCAGTGTATCTGTACTTCCCCATAGTTTGGTGTCATCCACAAATTTAACCAGTCCACCTCTGACACCCAAATACAGATCATTAATGAATATACTAAAGAGTACTAGTCTGTGTACTGAACCCTGAGGGATGCCACTGGTCACCATATGCCATGCTGACTTGGTTCCATCAACTATCACTCTCTGGGTCTGAGCACAGAGCCAGTTCCCCAACCATCAGACCATAAGGTTGTTGAGGTCACAGTTTCCAGGTTTTCCATGAGGACATCATGGGAGAGCAAGTCAAAGGCTTTTTTGAAATCCAAGTAGATGACATCAACCTCTACTCCCTGTCCAGGTGATGCATCACCTGGTTATAGGAGATGAGGTTGCTCAGGCATGACCTATCCATAATGAAGCCTTGTTGGCTATCTCTCAGAATAACACCTTCAGTCAGCCTGTTGTTGATGGATTCTTTGATAATTTTTTCCAAGATCTTTCCAGAGATTGAGGTCAAACTGATTGGTCTGTAGTTCCCTGGATCTTCCTTCCTTCCTTTCTTGAAAACAAGCACCACATTGACCCTCTTCCAATCTTCAGAAACATTTCCTGAGTGTCACGAGTTCTCAAATATCCATGCCAATGGTTGAGCTAGGATGTTGGCCAACTCTTTTAGCACTCTTTGGTGCATTCCATCACGGTCTACTGACTTATGGATGTTCAGCCTCTCAAGGTGTTCCCTCACAAGATCTTCATCAAATGTAGATGTATGGTCACCCGTACCTTTGTAGTCCTGTGTCCTGTCAGGCAGAGTGATCCCCTTGGGGTGGTGGAAAACTGATGCACAGTAATCATTGGATATTTAGCTTTTTCCTGGGTGTCAGTTGTCAGCTGACCCATTTGATTCAGCAAGTGTCCAATGTTGCCCTTATTTTTCTTTGACTTCCTACGTATCTGAAGAAGGACTTTTTATTGTTCTTGATTCAAGTACCCAGCTTGAGCTTGGTATCAGCCTTGGCTTTTCTGGTCCACTCCCTACAGGTGTCAGTCAGTGATGCATAAATCTGCTTAGAGGTATTTCCCCTCTTCCAACCCTTATAGGTTTCTGTTTTAAGATTGAGGAGGTTCATGAGTTCTATATTTAACCATGAGTTCCCTATTTAGCCAAGGGGGTTCCCAGTCCTTTTACAACCTTTCCTGTGGGTCGGAATGGACTTCCCTTATGCTTTTAGGATCATATCCTTAAGGAGCGACCATTCCTCATGGACTCCCTTCCCTGTCAGTTCATAATATTTCAGGGCCTCGACAACCAACCTCCTGAGCTTGTGAAAGTCAGCTTTCCTAAAGTCAAGGATTTCTGTATTGCTGACTGATTTGCCAGCTTTGTGATGGATAAGGAAGGTGATTAACTCATGATCACTGTCACTGAGCTTCCCCTCAATCTTCAGGTCACTCGCTAGATCATCCCCTTTGGGCAGAACCAGATTTAGCAGTGCCTTGCATTGTGTTGGCGTGTAGACTACTTGAGTCAGATATTGCTCATCAATGCAGGTGAGAAAGCTACACAACCAATCAGATTTGGTTGAATGGTCCTCCCATGAAAGGTCAGGGTGGTTGAAATCACCCATGACAACCATACACTGAGAGCATGCAGTCTTTGTTAGTTCCCTACAAAATTCATGGTCAAGCTCTTCCTCCTGGTTAGGAGGTCTGTAATAGACTCCTACAGTAATACCCCTTTACCATATTCTCCCTGAGAGGGTTTCAAGTCACCCTCCTTGGTGTCTATGGCAGCTAGTAGAGAAGTGTTTTGCTCCTTGGCATAGAGAGATATACCCCCACCCTTCCTCCCAGCATGATCCTTCCTGTACAAGGTATAGCCATCTATACCTGTGGTCCAGTCATAGGTGGAGTCCCACCAGATCTCCGTTATCCCTATGAGATCATATTTATTATTGCTTAGGAGAAGGTCCAGTTCCTCCTGTTCATTTCCCATGCTCCTGGCTTTAGTGTACAGGCAGCTGAGCCTGCCATTGGAAGCCCTAAGCTTCTTTGTTCGCTGAAGAGAGTCCTATCCATGGGCTGGGGTAGGAGTAAGTTTGATTGTATTTCCTGACACTGATTTATGTGCTTGTCTCTTCCTGGGCTTGTTTTGATGGTTGTCTGCTCATTCCCCAGTGATCTTAGTTTAAAGCTCTCTCAAGCAGGTCAGCCAATCTGGTTGGAAAGAGTTTCTTTCCTGTTGGGGTGAGGTGGAGGCTGCCTCTTCCCAGCAGCCTGCTGCCTCTGTGTGGACTGTGATTGCAGAAGCTGAAGCCTTCACATGGCACCCATGCCTCAGTCTGTTGTCTATCTCTGCAGTACATCTCTTCCTCCTGTGCCCATGGCCCATAACTGGGAAGACCGAGGAGAAAACCACCTTTGCCCCCAGTCCTCTAAGCCCATCCCCCAGAGCCCTGTAGTTACTCATGACCTGGCCGGGATTGCTCTGAGCCATGTCATTTGTGTCCACATGGATGAGGAGCATGGGGTAGTGGTTAGAGGGATGGATAAGTTTTGGGATCCTCTCAGCTACATCCTGGGTACAGGGCCCTGGGAGGCAGCTAAGGGGTCAGGGTGGCAGATTGTACCCTCCATCACCCTCAAGAGGGAGTCTCCCACAACAACCACTCTGTGCCTCTTCTTAGGTTTGGTTGCCTGTCACCTTCCTTTCTCAAGTGCTGGAGCCAGCAACTCTGCTGGCTCTGCTGATGTTGTGAGGGGTTCATATCTGTTATGAAGTTCCAGAGGTGTGGTGACCCTGGTGTAGGATGCTTTGGGGCTAGAGATGACCTTTGTCCAAGTGATTCCTGGCTGGATTTCATGGGGGCTCCTCTTCTATGCCCTCATCATGCTAACTTTCCTTGCTCTTCCTTCTTCATCCTTCAGGTGAAGTGTCTGGTGGTAGGCATTGATCTCCTCTTCACCATCCCTGATGGCAGGAAGCTTCTGCATCAAAGCTTTTAGCTCCCCTATCTGGCACTTCAGGGGAGGTGTCTTTGCTCCCAATCCCAGATGCCTGCATTCATGCAAGGCAGCCCCGATAGCTGAGAGCCAGGGGCTCCATCTGGGTGGGAGATGGAGCCATGGTCTCTGTCTGGGTAGAGGCCTCAGTGGTACCAGTGGAGAGAGCTTCAGCTGCAGGGGGAGGAGAGGTTCCTCAGGGTGTGGTGCGTTACCACCATTGCACAGGTAGTAGCCTGGGCTACTGCTGTGCTGACCCCTCCCTTCAGGCTTGTTGCCTAGAGCCTTGTGCCCCTCCTGCTTGTCCTCCTGTGTGAACTCCAATGCTAGCTCATGTGCCGGGGCCCAGAGCATGCCTGTTTGCATGACCTGTTCACACGGCTCTGGTTGCATGGCTCCCTGGGGGTCTGGGACAAGTGGGAGCTGGGTGGGGGCATGACCTTCCTTGGCTCCTCTCAGTTGCCAACTGCAGCTGTCTAACACCCACCTACCATGGGCCCCACTTACTTCCTGGCTGCACTGGGGCTCAAGGTCAGGGTTTGCTGTGTCTGCTAGGAGTGCCTGGGGGTCCTGGGCTCAGGGGCACAACAGGCTTCTACCCATGCATGTCTCACTGGAGCCAGACCCCAGAGTGTGGCTTCTGCCATTGGCAAGCCCTTTTAAATTCTGAGCATGTACAGTGGGCCCACCACCAGTGCCATGACACTTTAAGTCCTGGGAACTCCCTGATCCACTGGAGAAGGGGGCAGGTAAGTGCCTCACTTCCCCTATCTCATGCACTGAGAAGCACTGGGACATGTGGCTCCCTGGGGGGCTGGGCCAAGTAGGATCTGGCGGGGAGGGGCATGACCCTCCTCAGCTCCTCTCAGCTGCCTCCCACAGCTGTCTAACATCCACCCACCGTGGGTCCCACTTACCTTCAGGTTGCACTGGGGCTCAAGTTCGGGGTCCACTGTGTCTGCTAGGGGCTCCTGGGGGTCCTGGGCTTGTGAGGGTATGATGGTCTTCTCTCCATGTGTCTCATGCTGGAGCCAGACCTCAAAGTGTGGCTTTTGCCATTGGCAGACCCATTTTCGAGTGCCTTGGCTAAGCAAATTTTATATTTTGAATAAACCATCTCTTCCAGAAAAGATACCTAGTCTTGATTTGAAAATGCCAAGAGATGGAGAATCCATCCCTTTCCTTGATACTTTGTTTCAATGTTTAATCAGTCTTGCTGCTAAAAAAAATTGATGCTTTATTGCTAATTTGAAATTGTCTGAAATTCTGAGGAGCAACAGCTGCACATTTGACAGAACACTGTTTCATGAGCTTTCCCCAAAGTGCTCTAATAGCATTTAACATCTGTGGACCACTCCAGGTTGCCAGGATCATACAAGCCCGTGATGAGAGAGCATGCACATAAAGGAAAACACTTTTTTTTTTTTTAAAGCAGGCTTGATGTGCTGCATGATGATGACACTTTTAGGCTAGGGACAGACATTCAAAAATCCTGAGCCTGAATTGATTCAATATTTGCAGGTTAGTTTAACCTGGCTAGGCTAAACCAGTTTGTAATTGCATAGGCATCCCCTCTGGACTGAGGCAATGCCATCGCATGCCTGCAGTGGCTCAGGCTAGAAGCCGGGGGGCACTAGAGCATCCCTTCTACAGTGCTGAGCTAAAGGAGGTGTGGCCAGGCCCTGGCAGGGTGCTCTGATTAGGGCGGAAGCCAGCAGAAGGCAGCAGGAAGTTGGTAACAGAGCATTGAGTTACACAGCAGGGAGTAACACAAGGAGTTGTTAGCATTTACCAGTCCATCAAACAAAACAAAAGCCTCTCTTATTAGTTCAAGCTCTTCTTAAACAATTTTTTCCAAGGAAATAATGGAGGGACATTACCAGCTACCTGTTCATTAGCTCAAAAAAGCTCTAAACAGACAGTATCCTGTCTGCCTTTGTCCTGTGTCCCACAGCATGGACCATAGGCAGCATGTGGTATGCTAGCTAATGCTTAAAGGTGTCTATGTAAGGCAGAGGGGAAGGGGGAATCCCTGATTCAGCAGGAAGTAGTGAGAAGATGAGGGGGAGCAGGAGGAATCCAGGCACACCCCACTGTACCTGAAGTCTCTGCCAGAGCTGCAACCAGGGAGCAGAGGGTCAGGGCCAGCCCTGTTGGGCTAGAACATAGAGCAGAGCTCTGCCCATGGTTCCAACGCATCTGGGATGCTGGGGGAGTCTGGTTTAAGTTAAACCAGGAAGGGGTCTGGGACATACATTGCATAAACTGGTTTGACCCAAATCAGTTAAATCTGATACTACATTCAACCAGGTTTATCTCAAACTGGTTTCAGCTGTTTTCAAACTGGTTTATGTGCACTGAACATCTGTTCTGTTACAGGTTAAACCAGTTTCCGATCACTTAAACCGGTTTATGTATAAAGTCTGTCCCTAACCTTAATCTTATGAATGTTTTGTTTTCTAGCTAAAAAGTTCTCTTGCCATGCCTTTGAAAACTAAAATAAATGTATCTCTTCTTAAGTTTACTCTTCCCTGATCTTTCAGAGCCCATCCATTCTGCTCTGTCTGTTTGAAGCTCAGGCTTCATCTCAAGTGGCTTGGCTAGCTCTCCTTAAAAATTCCACCTACCTGAGCCAGAAAATGTTGAGTGATGAATGGGACTTGAGCTAAAGGCAACATTTGACTTATACCTTGAGCTTACTCTACACTGAAGACCTTTAACTGTGCCCCAGCTGCAGACAATTGTGCCTGTTAGAAGGGAGTGGCTTAGAATAGATTATATAGAGTTTTATGATATAATTCTTGATCTCTTTTTGTGAATGTTTTGGTGATGGAGAAATAGCTTGCAGTGTTTTGTTGCTAAAAGTGCTGCCATTCATTTCTTAGTTAGCATACCTTGGGCAAGTCACATAGGGACCACAAAGCTAGATATTCAACTGCCTAATGTGCAGACAGGCATTGAGTCCTTAACCTGGCCTAAACATTTGACTTGTACTGATTCTGTTGAGACTTAGATGTCTAAGTACTCTCAAAAATCTTGTTCTATCTTGAGATACCTTAATACATTAAAAAAACCTGCCCCCCCCCAGTGTTTCTGTCCCTCCATTCCTAGTTTGTAAAATGGGAATTCTTCCATCTTGCTGCCTCACAATGGCTAAACATATTAAAGCCTATCAGGCTCTCAGATGCTATAGTAATGAAGGTGGTGTGCACACCTTGGGTAAGTGGGTGGTCTTAATTGATATGGATGGTTCACAACCCAGAATTATTCTTTCAAGCCATTGCAGATACTGGCAGGCATGACCATGTTGGTTATATTTAGTTAACATTGTCAAGATTTCCTCTGCCAGTGTAACAGCTAGAAACATTAATTTTTCAAAGTTAAAGTTGGGATTGGAGAAATTCTGAGGCCCCTAGTAGACATCATTTCCATTGAGCAACAGGGGTGGTGAATCATAACATCTACTAAAGCACCCTGGGGCAGGAGAGTTCAACTTGAGTTGGTGGCCCTTTTCAGGGGAAGGTTGGGAGAGATCAGTCCACCTTGGTATACTGGAGGACCTGGGCAAACAGCATCATCTTACATGTAACAAGCTACACATCCAAATTAAGACACAATACAAATGAGCTACAAAGATATTCTGCATTTAACACACAACATCTTTGACATTGTGTTACCATTTTTGTGGCTCATTGTCTGGTGATGAATTACTTGAATGTGTGCCATGTTACAATGTGTTGTTCCATTAACACATTAATCACACTTTAAATATTTCTGTGTTCCTTTTCCAGTCCTCTGCTTTTGTTGACAAGGTAGAACTTGTTTTGCTATAGTGGGTTAAAGAAATGTTTCAGAGGGAAGGAGTTGCAAAGGGAAATATTTGTTAGATATAGAGAATTTGTGTTTATTTTGTCTCATGAAGAGAAATGTGTGTGGCCATATCCTGTCACCTTGCAGTCAATGAAAGTTTGCTTGTGATTTCTCACCAGGAATGTGATTAAAGCAAGAATAATTAAAATGACTTTTTCTGTTCAATCTGTGTATGTATATCTGCTGTGTTAGTCATAGGAATTATACCCTGAGATTGATGTCTTGCTGGCCTGCTAAAAGGAATTGGGGGTAAAAATCCAGTTCCCATGCAAATATCCTCAATATCAGGGATAAATGTAACAGAGGTTATTAGCTGTAGGTGTTCCCTTAGGGCTGTGTGAGAGACAGAATCATTCTGTGTATTATTTTTGCATGACAGCTCTCTCTTTCATATTTCTGGCCTTCAGAGGAAATATTCTGGTCCATTCCCATTCTGTATCCTTCTTGATATTTCCTGAAGTGGAACTAGATTTTTCACAGATTTGAAAACACTTCTCTTTGTTGGATATCAGCCCATAATGTGTTTAAGTTGAAGTTATGTTGTATTAAAGTTCAGAGAAGCTGTTATTTCTGTTTATATTTCGCTTGTCAGTCAAATCAACATCCTTAATCTACTTGCCTATAGGAGGCAGAAAAGTGAATCAAACTGCTTGTGTGTGGGTGGCACAGACTTGATTGGCACATATAATGGATCAGACAGGTGGTGCTCTCTTTTTATAAAGAACTTTGGCACTATGATGCTGCGTGGATCCTAAAATGATATAAGTTTTAGGTGTGGATGCCCCATCAATTTTTTTTTTGTCAGAAGCCATAGGAGAGGCTAGATCCTCATGAAACATTTCAGGAGCAGATGCTATAGTCATTACTTAAGTTGTCAGTCTTCTCAGTATTGTCATCATAATGAACCAGTGCAGCAGTATGCAACATGAGGCCCATGAAGCCGATCACAGAATTATAGAAAATCAGGGTTGGAAGGAAACTTAGGAGGTCATCTAGTCCAACCCCCTCCTCAAATCAGGAAAACCCCCAAATAGAACATCCCAGCCAAGGCCTTGTCTGCCCAGGTCTTAAACCCCACAAGGATAAGGAGATCCCACAACTTATATGGGTAACCCATTCCACTGATTTATTACCCCCTTGTGAGAGAGTTTTTCCTAATATCTAACCTAAATTTTCTTTGCTGCAACTTGAGACCATTGCTTCTTGTTCTGTCATCTGTCACCAGTGAGAACAGTCCAGCTCCATCCTCTTTGGAGCCACCCTTCAGGTACTTGAAGGTTGCAATTAAATCCCCCCTCAGCCTTCTCTTCTCTGGACTAAATAAGCCCAGTTCCCTCAGCCTCTACTCATAAGTCATGTGCTCTAGCCCCCAAACCATTTTTGTTGCCCTCTGCTGGACTTTGTCCAATTTCTCCACAATCTTTCTGGAATGGAGTGGACCAAAACTGGACACACTACTCCAGATATGGATGGTGTCACCAGTGCTGAATAGAGGGAAATAATCATTTTCCTTTGAACAGCTGGCAGTGCTACTACAGATACAGCCCAGTATGCCATTAGCCTTCTTGGCAACAAGGGCACACTGTTGGCTCATATTCAGCTTATTGTCCACTGTAACATCCAGGTCCTTTTCTTCAGAGCTGCTGCTTAGCCAGTCAGTACCCAGCCAGGACTGGGATTGTGCATGGGATTATTCTGTTTTAAGTGCAGGACTTTGCACTTCTTCTCATTGAAACTCATGAGATTTCTTTTGGTCCAATCATCCAATTTGTTGGCTGTCAAGGGTCCCCCATGGTCTCCTCCCCCAGCCCCTGCTTTCCACACCCCTAGAACTTACCAGCTGGGAGTTGGCTGCAGCTCCCTGCTGCAGCCACCAGGGACTGCTCAAATCATCAAAGCTCTCTGAATCTTTTGTGAAGATTCAGAGAGCTTTGAATTGATTTGGACCTTTCAATTGGTCCCCTAAGTCAATTTGGATTCAGAGATTTAGCCACTGAATTGGGCTGAATCTCCTCCAAATTGAATCACCACCCAAAGCTTCGCCCAGTCCTAATTCATAAACCCAGTCATTTTATCATAGAAGGCAATCAGGTTGGTCAGGCATGACTTGCCTTTGGTGAATCCATGCTGACTATTCTTAATTATCTTCTCCAAGTGTTTAGAAGTGGATTCCTTGAGGATCTGCTCCATGATTTTTCCAGGGACTGAGGTGAGGCTGGATGGTCTGTTGTTCTGTGAATCCTCCTCCTTCTCTTTCTTAAAGGTGGATTCTATATTTCCCTTTTCTGAGTGACAGTGGCCATGAGCTGATCACCTTCACCATCTGCTGTAAAGCTGGCAAGACAGTCAGCAATACAGAAGTCCTC
>NW_017729017.1:2264155-2282470 GCF_001723915.1 Gavialis gangeticus
TTTCTGGCCTTCAGAGGAAATATTCTGGTCCATTCCCATTCTGTATCCTTCTTGATATTTCCTGAAGTGGAACTAGATTTTTCACAGATTTGAAAACACTTCTCTTTGTTGGATATCAGCCCATAATGTGTTTAAGTTGAAGTTATGTTGTATTAAAGTTCAGAGAAGCTGTTATTTCTGTTTATATTTCGCTTGTCAGTCAAATCAACATCCTTAATCTACTTGCCTATAGGAGGCAGAAAAGTGAATCAAACTGCTTGTGTGTGGGTGGCACAGACTTGATTGGCACATATAATGGATCAGACAGGTGGTGCTCTCTTTTTATAAAGAACTTTGGCACTATGATGCTGCGTGGATCCTAAAATGATATAAGTTTTAGGTGTGGATGCCCCATCAATTTTTTTTTTGTCAGAAGCCATAGGAGAGGCTAGATCCTCATGAAACATTTCAGGAGCAGATGCTATAGTCATTACTTAAGTTGTCAGTCTTCTCAGTATTGTCATCATAATGAACCAGTGCAGCAGTATGCAACATGAGGCCCATGAAGCCGATCACAGAATTATAGAAAATCAGGGTTGGAAGGAAACTTAGGAGGTCATCTAGTCCAACCCCCTCCTCAAATCAGGAAAACCCCCAAATAGAACATCCCAGCCAAGGCCTTGTCTGCCCAGGTCTTAAACCCCACAAGGATAAGGAGATCCCACAACTTATATGGGTAACCCATTCCACTGATTTATTACCCCCTTGTGAGAGAGTTTTTCCTAATATCTAACCTAAATTTTCTTTGCTGCAACTTGAGACCATTGCTTCTTGTTCTGTCATCTGTCACCAGTGAGAACAGTCCAGCTCCATCCTCTTTGGAGCCACCCTTCAGGTACTTGAAGGTTGCAATTAAATCCCCCCTCAGCCTTCTCTTCTCTGGACTAAATAAGCCCAGTTCCCTCAGCCTCTACTCATAAGTCATGTGCTCTAGCCCCCAAACCATTTTTGTTGCCCTCTGCTGGACTTTGTCCAATTTCTCCACAATCTTTCTGGAATGGAGTGGACCAAAACTGGACACACTACTCCAGATATGGATGGTGTCACCAGTGCTGAATAGAGGGAAATAATCATTTTCCTTTGAACAGCTGGCAGTGCTACTACAGATACAGCCCAGTATGCCATTAGCCTTCTTGGCAACAAGGGCACACTGTTGGCTCATATTCAGCTTATTGTCCACTGTAACATCCAGGTCCTTTTCTTCAGAGCTGCTGCTTAGCCAGTCAGTACCCAGCCAGGACTGGGATTGTGCATGGGATTATTCTGTTTTAAGTGCAGGACTTTGCACTTCTTCTCATTGAAACTCATGAGATTTCTTTTGGTCCAATCATCCAATTTGTTGGCTGTCAAGGGTCCCCCATGGTCTCCTCCCCCAGCCCCTGCTTTCCACACCCCTAGAACTTACCAGCTGGGAGTTGGCTGCAGCTCCCTGCTGCAGCCACCAGGGACTGCTCAAATCATCAAAGCTCTCTGAATCTTTTGTGAAGATTCAGAGAGCTTTGAATTGATTTGGACCTTTCAATTGGTCCCCTAAGTCAATTTGGATTCAGAGATTTAGCCACTGAATTGGGCTGAATCTCCTCCAAATTGAATCACCACCCAAAGCTTCGCCCAGTCCTAATTCATAAACCCAGTCATTTTATCATAGAAGGCAATCAGGTTGGTCAGGCATGACTTGCCTTTGGTGAATCCATGCTGACTATTCTTAATTATCTTCTCCAAGTGTTTAGAAGTGGATTCCTTGAGGATCTGCTCCATGATTTTTCCAGGGACTGAGGTGAGGCTGGATGGTCTGTTGTTCTGTGAATCCTCCTCCTTCTCTTTCTTAAAGGTGGATTCTATATTTCCCTTTTCTGAGTGACAGTGGCCATGAGCTGATCACCTTCACCATCTGCTGTAAAGCTGGCAAGACAGTCAGCAATACAGAAGTCCTCAATTTCAGGAAAGCTGACATTGACAAGCTCAAGAAACTTGTCAGTGAGGCCCTAAGGGACCACAACCCAAAGGGGAGGGTAGTTCAGGAACAGTGGTTGCTCCTTAATGGAGCAATCCTTGATGCACAAGCTAATGCTATTCCATCTCAGAGGAAAGGCAGCAAAAGAGCACAGAAGCCCCCATGGCTCTCCAGGGAACTAGCGGACATCCTGCAGCTAAAAAAAGGATGGAGAATAGGATCCACTTCGTAGGAGGAATATTCCGCAATGGTCCGGTCCTGCAAAGAGCAAATCAGGAAAGCCAAGGCTGCAACTGAACTCCAACTAGCTTCGAGCGTCAAGGATAATAAAAAGTCCTTTTTTAGATATGTGGGGAGCTGGTAGAAAAGCAAGGGCAACATTGGACCACTGCTGAACCAGAAGGGACAACTGACAACCAATGCCCAGGAAAAAGTCAACCTACTAAATGGGTACTTTGCATCGGTCTTTCATCAATCCCATGGAATGTCCCTGCCCATTACGGGACAGGGAGGCCCAGGTGAGAGAGATTCCTTGCCCTCCATCAATGCTGACCTTATGAAGGAACACCTTGAGAGGCTGGACACCTTCAAGTCAGCTGCCTCTGATGGTTTACACCCCAGAGCACTCAAGGAGCTGGCTAGCATCATAGCTCAGCCCCTGGCACAGATCTTTGAGAACTCCTGGCGCTCTGGTGAAGTGCCCAAAGATTGAAAGAAGGCCAATGTGGTGCCTATCTTTAAGGAAGGGAGGAAAGTGGATCCAGCAAACTACAGGCCCATCAGCCTGACCTCTATCCCAGGGAAGGTCTTAGAAAAAATCATCAAAGAGGCCACTCTCAATGGACTGGCTGATGGCAACATCCTGAGGGATAGCCAGCATGGGTTTGTTATAGGTAGGTCTTGCTTGACCAATCTCATTTCCTTTTATGACGGGGTGACCTATCACCTGGACAAGGGAGAGGACACTGTTGTATGTCTTGACTTCAAAAAAGCCTTTGATTTGGTATCCCATGATCACCTCTTGGCAAAACTGGCCAACTGTGGCCTTGGGTCCACCACAATCCACTGGCTGTGGAATTGGCTCCATGGTTGGACCCAGAGGATGGTGGTTGATGGAAGTCAATTGTCATGGTGCGCGGTGACCAGTGGGGTGCCTCAAGGCTCTGTCCTTGGGCCTATATTGTTCAACATCTTCATTAATGGTGTGGACATTGGAGTCAGAAGCAGACTGGCCAAGTTTGCCGATGATACCAAACTCTGAGGTAAAGCATCCACACCTGAGGACAGGAGGGCGATTCAGGCTGACCTTGACAGGCTCAGGAAATGGGTGGATGAGAACCTAATGGTGTTTAAGACCGAAAAATGCAAGGTTCTCCACCTTGGGAGGAAAAACCTGCAGCATCCTTATAGGCTCAGCAGTGCTACACTGACTAGCACTATGAATGAAAGGGACTTGGGAGTCATGATTGACCACAAGATGAACATGAGTCTTCAATGTGATGTTGCAGCTAGTAAAGTGAGCAAAATGCTGGCTTGCATCCATAGATACTTCTCAAGCAAATCCCAGGCCGTCATTCTCCCATTGTACTTGGCCTTGGTGAGGCTGCAGCTGGAGTACTGCATCCAGTTTTGGGCTCCACAATTCAAAAAGGATGTGGAGAAACTTGAGGGAGTCCAGAGAAGAGCCATGCACATGATCAGAGGTCAGGAAAACAGACCATATGAAGACAGGCTGAAAGCTACGGGACTCTTCAGCCTGGAAAAGTGCAGGCTCAAGGGCGATCTCATGGCCACCTATATGTTTATCAGGGATGTTCACCAGGATCTGGGGGAACATTTGTTCACCAGAGCCCCCCAAGGGATGACAAGGTTGAGCAGTTATAAACTCCCGCAAGACCATTTCAGGCTGGACATAAGGAAGAATTTCTTTACTGTCCGAGCCCCCAAGGTCTGAAATAACCTGCTCTTGGAGGTGGTTCAAGCACCTTCTCTGAATGCCTTCAAGAGAAAATTGGATGTTTATCTTGCTGGGATCCTGTGACCCCAGCTGACTTCCTGCCCCTGGGGCAGGGGGCTGGACTCAATGATCTTCTGAGGTCCCTTCCAGCCCTAATGTATGTGAAATCTGTGAAATTGTCTGGAATCTCTGAAACCCTTCTTGTTACCCTTCATATCCCATATTAGCTGCAACTCCAGTGGTCTGCCATGATTCTTTATTTATGAACTTTATGAAATGAAAAAAGAATTTGAAAAAGACAACAGTTAGTCTTGTGTCCTCATGAGAAAAGAATTTTGAATTTATTAATCTTTGAATCCATCTGCATGTGTAGCCCTGTTTCTCAAAACATGTTGAGAACTTGCCTCTAACCAGAGTGTATTCTACCAACAGCAGCTCTCCACTGGAAAGTGTACCTTGCAAGGGGGCCTCAGTAAAGGTTGTCTTGCACACTCCTGACATAAAGTCAGGTAATGCAGCCATATGCCTGCAGTGGGTCAGGCCAGAATCTGGCGGGGCATTAGAGCACACATTCCAACCTGCCAGCCACTGCCAAAGGCAAAGAACTGAAGCTCCAAGGCTTTCCCTCCCACCCTGCTCCAAAGGAGGGGGTGTAGCCTCTAGCAGGGAGCAGGGTGCGGGGGGGGGGGAGGGGAACAGCCTGGGAGGGACTCCACCCCCCCTCAGGAAAACTTGTCTGGGATACAGGCCCTGAGAAGTGGGTTTAAACCCCCTTCCCCAGCTCAGAGCACTGGCTCCAGGCACAGACACTTCCCTTTACATAAAGCCATAAGAGGTGGTGCCTGCAGGCAGCATGGCAAGGGCCAGCTCGGTGAATACTGGAAAACTTGGACTTGTCAGAGAAAGCCCCACTCTGTTCGGATGGGGCAGTGATGGGATGAAGAGAAGGGGGTCTAAGACATGATGGGGCAGCAATAGGTGGGGAGAGAGGCTCAGGCAGTGAAAGTTGTGAAGGGAAGCTTGGACACAATGGGGCAGTGTGTGTACATGCATGGAGGGGTGCATCTCACATGGGTGGGTCTTGCCCTGTTCCTCCTTCTGCACAGGCAGAGAGCCCTGAGGTGACTGTGTTGGGCATCTGGGGCCCGGTTCAGCCTGGAGTAAGCCTGGAAGTGGGGTCATGCCATGAAGGCCATGTCATGCCTGTTGGGGCTGCACCATCCACCTGCTCATAGCACCTGGTTGATGGCACCCAGCACCTCAGAAGCAGCCCTGGCCCAGCAGCTCCCTCAGATGCCTGTGGTCCTGTGCCTGCTTGTACTCACCTGGGAATCACTTCTTGGCTAGTTGCTTGAGCATGATGGTGGTGCATGATGATGGCAGTGCAAGGAGGCACTCACAGCAGTGGTGAGAGCGGGCCCGCAGCTTGTGGGACAGGCAGCAGTAGCTGTGGCAACATGTTGCCATTACAGGCTCACTTGGGAAGCCCTGGGTGCCACAGCAGCAAAGAGGGTCCCTGTCCCCACCCCACCACTACCCTTGGGTTTGCCCCAACCATGGCCCTAGTGCAGCCCATGGCACAGGTGGCAGAGCAGCACCAGGCAGCCCACAAGGTAATGTTGCTTTTCTGTTAGGATTCTAGAGAGATGTAGGCCAGTATCCTCTAGCCTTGGACTGATGAACCCAAGTTTAGTTCCTACTTTCCCATGTGACCTTTATCAAGTCATTATTGTCTTTCTGTACCTTAATTCTCAGTCTGTAAGGTGCTAATACTTTTACTTCCCTAACTCGCAAGAGACGTGTGAGGATACATAAAGTCAAGATTGAGATGGCCAGGTACTAAGGTACACCTTCAGGATAGATTTTCTGTATACAATTGCTGCAGCCGCTAGTAGACTGCTACAGTCATGAGTGGGAGTGGAGGTGTTCTACACAGTGGAACAGGAGAGAATACATCCTGAAAAGATGCTTTTCAATGAAAAGTGGTCTACAGTAGAAAAACTTGAGAATCCTCTGCTTTGGGCCATCTTTTGTTTAGGGTAGATTGATTTCAATCATCAGTTTTAAGCATAATTTGGACAAATAAGCAGCAAAGGTTGAGACTGAAAGAATTAATTTTAATCTTGGTTTGCATTTGCACTTTGTAGTTTTTCTAAAAAAAAGTTGACAATCATACTATGTTGATCTGGGACTAAACGTGTTTTTTACATTGTGTGGTACCTTTGTGCTAACTAGGAGGGTTACACTATTCAAATAAGCATTTATTTAAGTAATTATGAAATGTAACACACATGGATTGGAATTCTAATTTTTTTTCATTTTTGTTCTTACATTAAGTGGTGCGTATGTGGTGCAGGATATAATTAAGTTGTTGCTTGTCATTTGTAATATTTGGATGAAAATTGGGCTTCAAATAAAATGTAGCAAAACAGTCTTTTTTAAAAATAGTTTTAGCAATATAAAGTTACTTTAAAATGTTTGCACTACAGAAGACACATTTATCAAAACATGTTTTGTGTTTATAACTAGTTTTTAAAGCAAAGAAAGTATGACCTGAAGGTAGTGAATTGAAGTGAGCTTACCTTCAAGATTTTAGGACTAGAAAATTTCATTCTCTGGAACCTCTTTTTCATTCATAAATTATTAAGCAAACCATGGTGCATTGTTCCTCCCCTCCCCCTAATTTTCAATGATAAATTAATTAATTTCCAACTTTGAATAAATTAGCCATTGAACTGAACTAGTTGAATAAGCTGAATAAACTGAAAGGGAGAAGACTTTCTCTGCACCTGTAGAAATTGCTTTTGCATTAAAAGCAGTCCAACAAACTCCAGGTTTAGGTACTGAAGCAGTGATTTCTGTCAAAGTAGAGAGCTGTTTTCTTTAAAACTTTGGCAGCAAAAATATATTGCCTATTTTTTAAATTTAATTTTAATTTATAAAGATTAGGCTTTCACAGTAAGGTTAGGCTTTCACAGTTGCCAGAATTTTACATTTTTAAAAGAAAAAAATAAGTAAATCATTTTTTGATTTCTCTCCACCTTGTCCAGCTTCTTCCATCTCCAACATCCTAAGGAAAAAAAACCCCTTAATTTCTGATTCTGTACTATGAACAGTGTGGATCCAATGCAGCAACTAATAAAAGAAGTAGATGCGACTGCAGTCCTATCCTTTGTCAGGCTTCAAGTGTATTCAGTAAAATGTAGAGCTATAAAGCGACCTCTAAAAATGAAGTTTCTAAGTCAACATTCCCACAAGAAAGGCTCTAAAAAGGACTTTAGAGAGCTTTATTTCTGACATGAAGTGCAAATGTTCAAAAATATCAGCAGCACAATGAGGCCTTTAGTCACTTGACTTCATGAGTAGTAGAAAAGGGCATAGGAGATACTTGGTCTATTATCACAGCCTGAGTGAGAAGTAGGAGGCTGTAGTCAAGGCACCCTGAAATGTGTGGGCAGGAGTATAGTGTTTCCTCGGGTTTCAGTCCAATTTTCATGGGAATCTTCATACTGACTCCAGTGGAGTTTGTATTCAGTCCTTCAGTAAGGGGTTGCTTTCAACATAAAGCTGCTATAGAATTCTAGCTGAGGTGGGATCAACCTGACTTGCATTGCTCCATTTATAGCAATAGGACTACTTGCATAAGTAAATTGAACAGAATGAATCCCCTAATCTTTCAGCATGTTCCCCTGTCTGGACTGTCTTAATTCAGTATGTGATCAATTTAGGTAATTGTTAAGCTGGGAAAAAACACAACAACTGTTTCTGATGTGTTAGGCTATTAGCAAGGATGTCTGTCTTCATACCTGATTACACTAATGCATCCTGCTGTGTGTTTTTAATGGCTTGGTTTTTGTTTCATTGTTTTTTCATTGATCTCTTAAAACATAAATTGCAGGGTCCAAAAACCTGTAGGTGATATTGTAATACAAATAGATTTTAGCCAAAGTGAATATAAAAAAACCCTGAGGTAACTGAACTAACCATTTTTCTTTTAATTTTTTTTTAATTGACAATCTGCCATCAACCCATGCTGTAATCCTTACAGTCCCCTTTTGGACATGCTTATGATAAACATACACTTCAGATGTCTTCCTTAATTCCTGCTTTTTCAGGTTTCTTCGTTTCCTGATCATTGGAAATCCTCCTTATCGTAGTGAATTGTGAATATGAGCAACCTTTTATAATGCTTTTGGATAAGCATGAGGATAATTGTGTTTATCTGTTTCATGTAAAACCAGCTTTACCACCACATTAAGTTTGATAAATCAAACATTAAAAAAAATATAGTATTAATGCTGAACAGTTAATGTAAATTCAGCCCCTGTAGTCAGTCTTTTCTGACAGTCCCTCTTCTCTCAACCAGAATGTTTTTTTCCTTGCTGTCTCCTACAGGGAGTTCTGGTACTCCCTCCCCACCCCCTTGTACCCACATTACTGTTGTTACTAGGGATCTAATCTTGTCATAAACCCTGTGCAGATGCTTCCTTCCATCTGAATGGAGTCGCACTGACTGAGGCAGCAGGAATATTTGTGTAGAGGCAGGAATCTCCTCCTGTGAAGAGTATCCTGCAGGTTCAGAGCCTACCCTAACAACTTGCTTTGTCAGAACTGCTTCTTGTACTCCAGAGTCTGGGAAGCGTTGGCTATATTTGCAGTCCACCAGAATAGATTAGATACACCTACCAGATCTCAGAAAAGATGAAAACTGGCCTTACATGCTGTTTTGCTTTCTGAATAAATTTACCACTCTTTCTGTGCTGATGTCATGTTGTTTCCTGCATTTGGGATAAGTGTAGAACTTAATAGATTTTCAAATAAAATAGGACACTCTTAACTGCTGATCAGCAATACACTTACAATTTATTATTGCATCTTTGAAGAGGGAAAGAAACTTAAATGGTTGTTGATGGACAAAACTTTTAAGATGGACTGTGTAAGGGGATTACTTCATACTCGGGAAAGCCATGTAAGGGCCACAGTACTTAAAAAGACTGAATTCAATATACAGCCAGGACAGACTTTTTTAGTGGCAGTATATGCATAGACTAAAATATAAATGCAAAAAGGCTATAGACATGTTTTGCAGGCAGAAATAATTATGATTGGTGACTGACTGCTTATTCATAAGTTGCTGGTGCCTTCAAGGTTTGAGCTGAAGGTATGACACAGCCATGTATGCATGTATTTATAAGATGTATGACAAAAGTACAGAGAGATTTTATCATCTTCTGAGCAAGCAGGAAATTAATAGCAGCTGAGGCTCACATGGGTATTTCAGGGACTGGTCATAAAATTTATTCAGCTGTTCTAAGACAAGGAATTGGGAAACTGACAAAGAAAATGTTGTTTTTTGAACCCAGGTCTGTGGATCTAGGTAAGAAAACCTGTCACAGAATATTTTTGCACTAGTGTTATATGCTGAGCAAACCCAAAGCAAAAAACATGGTTTCTGTCTCAAAGAGCTTACAGTCCAACTGTAAGTCAAGACAGAAGTGGTGGATACAGAGATCAGGTCTGTGAGTAAACAGAGAAAACAATGAGAAAATATAGATCTTTTGTTGTTAGTTTTCATGCATGTGTAGTGTAAGATGTAGCTAATGAATGATCTCAAGGACTATAACTCTACAGTATGTTTGAAAGAAAATACATGGATTCTTTAGATTTTTTTCATTGAAATTCCAGATTAATTCCTTATTGTTTATTAATACTATCTGATTAATTTTCTACTTTGAAGCTATATTTTTTCTCCCTTTAGCCAAGTGCTTCCTGTACATCAGCAATAACCATACTGTGCTGTTTATCTGTAGATATCCCTGTAACTGCAGAACCTATCTTTCTAGGTTTCCAGTCAGAGTTTAGTTAGAGCTAAGCATTTCAGGAAAATTCTAGGGCTTTCCAGGTCCTGTATGAATGTATCAATATTTGCTTCATGGGTATATATTTTCACTTGCTGTCATGGACCTATCACTTCCCATATTTCATGTATCAGAAGATTTCTTCCTTAGGGAGAGTATCTTGCTTGTAAATATGCAATATGGGGGGACTGTGGGGAGGGGGGACAACTTAGGAGCAGTGCCCTGCTATGGGGGTGTCCCATGCGTCTGAGCTCTGCTGGCTGCCCTCTCCCCGCTTTCTCCTCCATGTGCTCCCAGTCCGCTCCTAGGGTCCCTCCTGTCCCAGAGCAGAGGGGCTGTGGGAGACGGCACACCCAGGGTGTGGGGAGCAGGGCATGCACCTGGGCTCCAGGGCACTCCATTTCCTCCTGCCCCCTGCCTGCCACCTCCCTCATCCCACCAGCTTCATCCCACCAGAGAACAGGTGAAGCCGGGTTAGCAGCTGACCGCAGTCAGGGCCAGGAGTCTGCAGCTGCTTCAGGGGCGAGCCAGACCCTGCCCATGGGACACTGATTTACATGTCTCACTTACACGTGCCGATTTTGCCAGGATTAAGGGAGTTTCCTTTATCCACCCCTTCCACTCGCTGCATTCATTTCTGCTCATGCTGTGGGGATCTATCAGCCAGATCCCGCAGGTGCGCTACCACGCATTAGCTGTCTTGCGATCTCTATGTAGGGACTATGCGCTGACCACTAAAAGGGCCGGAAACCTGCAGAGGAAGGAGGGTGGCTGCTTCCTATGCAAAGCAAGCTGGTTGCTCCACCATCAGGTCTGATGAGGCCAGATGCTTGGTGTATTGCTTGGGGGAACACTCCTTAGGTATTATTAGGAGGGTGGGAGCAGCTGTGCCTGCAAAGGCGGAGAAGAAAAGTGGGGTGTAGGGGTCGTAGCTTTAGGCCACAGTGTAACTGCATGGGGTAGGGGTTGCAGGCCACAAGGAATAACGGCCACAAGTTGTTGGAGAGGAGGTTTAGATTAGACATCCGTAAGAACGACTTCACGGTCAGGGCGGCTAGGATCTGGAACCAGCTTCCAAGGGAAGTGGTGCTGGCTCCTACCCTGGGGGGCTTTAAGAGGAGGCTGGATGTACACCTTGCTGGGGTCGTTTGACCAGACAAAAACTGAGCAGGGGCCTGGGGAACGAAAGAGCTTTAAAACTCAGCCTGTAGCTTCATCCACGCTGCAGCTCAGGGATTCTCAAACCAGGGTGCGGTGAGACCCTGCTATGGGGGCCTCCCCCCATAGTACTGTTAAGCTGTCTCCTCTGAAAGCTTCTGCCTTTCTGTACATATTAGTCTCTAAGGTGCCTCAGTGTCTGGCTTCTTCCAAGTAATAACTTGCTTGATAAGCCCAAGGATTTCCAGTAGGCATCCAGAGAGTCACGCACATCCTGCCCGCCGGGGGCTGGCTGAGCTCTTTGCAACAGAAGAACGAGAACATAACACTGGAGCAGACCCAGGTCCATCCTGCTCGGTCCCCTGTGTCCCACGGGGCAGGGAGTGGAGCTGCAGGGAGAGTGACTGGGTTGGAGCAGGGTTTTCCCCTGTTCCTCTCCCTGCAGCCTCCAGCTGATGCAGAGGCCATGCCCCTCGCTCCTGCCCCAGATCCACCGATGCCCCTTTGCTCCGTGCACGTGTCCAAGCCCTGGTGAATGTGGCTGAGCTCTCGGCTCCCACCACTCCTGGGGCCACGAGTCCCCACTTTGGTGCCATGTTGTGAGGAAAAGACCTCTCTGGTGTTAGCATTAAACTGCCGCCTGCTCGGTCCACGTGTGACCCTCGTCTCTGTCTGGTGACAGACAGTCAGTAATAAATCCCAGGGACTTTCATATCCCCATCGAGCGTGTTGTGGACCCTTCTCCTGCCCCCTCCAGCATGTCTTGTCCAGGATGCCCAGGCCTGGCCTCGTGAGTCTTCTCCTAGCAAAGCCCCTCCAAGCCGCTCCTCATCCTTGCTGTCCTTCCCCAGGTCTCCTATCCCCTTGTGCAGGTGCAGGCTCAGACCTGGCAGCAGGATTCATGGTGTGGACGCCCCGTGGGTTTATCAAGGGGCATTGTGATACTTTAGGATGTTGTAAACCCTCCTACTGCCCCCCTTTCATGCTTCTCTTTTCTAACCTGAGCAGACCTGGCTTTAGTCTGTCCTCGTATTGCTCTAGTGCTGCTCTATAGTCACAGCAGGAGTTAAATCTACGAGCTGGTATTTTCCGGGGGGGCTGTAGTCGAACGAGGTTGAGAACCAGTGCTCTGGAGGAGTAGCTGGGAATCTTGTGGTCTGTAATGGCTAACGAGAGGAAGTGGAGGGGTACCGAGATGCGTGAGGCACGCAAAGGGGTTTCGGTCAGGCGCAGTCACATCACACAGATGTAAGGCTGGAAGGGACCTCGAGCTCGTCAAGTCCAACGGGGGGTTGATTCCTCTGTGCAAAGCTGGAAAGCCCTGTCAGGGCCCGATCCAGCAGGCTGAAACCAGGTCCCCACCCCGGGACCCTGCAGAAGCCTCCCCTTTCTCTTTGAACTTCTGAGCCAGAAGCACCCCCTGCCCACACGCTGCTCCGGGGCTTGGGAGAAAGCAAACCTGTTCTCAGCCCTTATTCCTCGCCAGCCAGCCACTGGCATCCACTGCAGCATATTTGTGGTGGATTAAGGTAGATGGGAACCGGTGATGAATCAGGACAGAGGCACGTTGCAACAGGTCTCCTGCTCCTCCCTGGCTGGGTGCGGGGGCTGTTGCAATGCATTTCCTCCCCACCTGAAGCTTTCACCCCCCGCCTTGCAGCTCTGTGCTCCCAGCTACCTCTGCTCGGGGGACCTGGCACATCCAGCCAGGTATAGTCCCCACTGCCCTGTATGGCCATGCAAGGCACACGGTCTCTGGAGAGCCGGGGTCAGGTATCAGTTTCCCAACCCTGGGCCACTGCCCTGGAGGGTGAGAGCTTGGCTTTTATCTATAGATCAAAGGACCTGAAAGGTGTGGCCTTCTCAAAGCTAATCTGGAATGGGCATGGGCAGATCTAGGATTTAAAAAAGGGGGTGCAGAGGCCAAGATGCAACATCATCACATATAACATGTAGTTTTCTCCAGTTAAAAATAATCACGACACTATAATATGATGCCAGGGACCAAGGGCTGCATCATTCCCTTTAAGGTGGAAGCAAAAACAAATGTCACTCCATTGCAATGAGTTAAAAGCAGGTTGCAGGGCTGTGACATAGGAGCTCACAGACAGCAGCACAGCAGAACAAAGCTTAGCCTGACTGGGGGAACATCAAGGCCCTTAAAAAAGACAAGAGGGTCGTTAGCACCTGCCGGAGGAAGAAGCAGTCAGGTAGATTTTAAGGAGTTGTGAACTCAGTGGTCACTCACCCCGGCCAGGGAAGCTCTGGAGTGCAGCCACTGGACGGTCCAGCCCAGGGCTGCTCAAGCCAGGCATCACGGGGGGCTTTCTGGAAGGGTCCTTCACTTCCATGTCTCTGAGCTGACCTCTCCTCCCCTCGTGGCCCTATAACGCCTGGACTCTCCCATGTCCTGCTTTAAAATGTTCTCCCCGAACCCATTAGTACAGAGCACGGCTTCTCAGCCACACCCCGAGCTGCCCTGAGATCCTTTCGAGGGTGCTGCGGGGTGCCAGGTGCCATTAGGGGTGCCGACATGATTCACAAGATCAACCCAAGAGATCACAAACAGGCATGACAACCATTCTGCCCCGTTTGACCTTTTGAGGTCTTTGCAACCGCTGGTATTTTTCTGTCAGACTGAAACTAAGAGCTGACATTTTCGGGGGAGCAAAGCTGAGCACAGCTGATAGAAACCAGGAGGGTTTCTTCCCGGGTCAGCGGCTGACGTGTTACCCACGGCAGCTGAGATCTGCCTGTTTATGACAAATGGACCCAACCTGCTTTCCATCACAGGATGTGACCTGAGCTGGGCCTACTCACAACAGTTAAAATACAAAATATTGAAGACAACTGCATAGTGCAAGAGGATGGGCGTTTGTGGCCAGACCCTCTGAAAAGAAATAATGAGGCATCACTTCCAGCTGATCTGACTGTACTTATTATGATTTTAAGCAGGCTTCTATGTCTGTGGGATGTAACTGTGAAGAGTCTATCCTTGATTAATTAGTATAGCAAATATTTCTTTGCAATTAACTCATGTTTATGTGCAGGAAGAGAGATTTTCCATGTGGGCTTTTATAGGCGTTTCCCCCTGATTTACTCTTGTTTTGCCTCAGTGGTTCCCTTGATCTCCCAAGAATGACTCCTCAAAACTTTGGGTTTTTCCCAGTTGTTAATTAATTTCTTGAGATGTTTCAACTTAATAGAAATGGATAATGTCTTGTTACTGAGCAGGGTCATTCAATCAAAATTGTGACTTTCTGATAACCGGTAATGAACAGGTTGATTAACAGAATTTGCCTTTTAATTGATCCTTGTGTTTCTTGATTTACACGGTACAAGAATGCTTTGAAGATGCTGAGCTAAAGAGTATAAAGGAGGAATGAAGCCATGAATGGAGCGCGCTTCAAGGATGAGAAATCATTCTGCCAAGTATTGCTACCGCACCCAGTGGGTCCTCAGTGAGCGGATCCACGCCTTGGGAAGGTGACATGACTGAGACCACCTCTTTCCCTGGACTGGTGAGATATCATCGCTTTTACAGCTAAATATACTGGATTTTGCTTTCTGGCAAATTTAGCAGTGAAATAAAGCCTTTCTGTCATTCATCAAATGAGTTGTCATGTCAGTCCTTTATACGCTGGTCCAGCATAAATCCCATTTAATCACTTAACAAGATGCAGGAAAAGCTTTTGATAGAAGGCAGGGGGTAGATGCACCTTACAGACCGACTGAACCAGACTTCTACACAGAGAAGGAGCTTTTGGCGGTCAAGTGGCAGCTCTTAAAAAAAAGGTGAGATGCTTCTGCTTTCAAGAGGCATGAGTGAAGGGTGCCCACCTCACCCCTCCTCCCAGCTATGGAGCTACAACCATTTGCCTAGGCGGTCAGAAATAACCCAGGGGTTAACACGGGCCAAAAGGAACAGAAACTAGCCTTCAACACTGCTGTTACTTATTACAAACCCCATGGGTGCACTGACTGAACTACAAAAGAACGGCATAAAATATGAGGAAGAATGACTGCACCCAAAAGCTTGCTAAAAACTTTTTTCCCAACTACTTGGTTGGTCTAATAAAAGATATCACATCTACCCAAAGAACCGTGCCCAATCATAACATCTGGCCCGTTCAGGTCTCCAGATTCACAACAAGAAGTCAGTGGGGTCTAGGTGAAAAGAGCAGGTTTAGACTGGAGATGAGGAAACACTTCTTCCCGGGCAGAGCAGGGAGGGAGTGGGAGAGACGCGGGGGGGGGGACACTCTTAATCACTGGAGGTCTCAAGAAGAAGGTGGATGCTGCACGATCTAGGTGCGGCAAAGCCTGTGCTCTGCTGTGGGGGTTTCCCAGGCTGGACTTTGCTGTTTGCACCTATCCTCCTTCCCGCTCCATGTGTTGGGGGGGTTCAGCCTCCCGCAGAGGTGCGGGGTGCTGGCTGCAGCCCAGGCTGGGGATGGGGCTGGGCTGTGCCAATGCTTCTGCTGGCACCCACCACACAGGGTCCTGGCTGGAGGGTCTTGCCCCTGCACCAACGCTACACTGGGGCAGGAAGGGATTTCCCTCTGCTCAGACTCGTTGCACCAGGGGGTTCTACCTTCCTCTGCAGCAGGGGCACGGCCTGGGCCTGGGCTCTCTGGAGGTCCAGGCAGAGAAGGGCACAGGCAGCAAAATGCACCCCTGCTCACCCCCCTCGCACTGCCCGGACCTGCTCCCTGCGCTGTACTTTCTAGAGGGGATGTGGCAGCAGTCTTCAAATACCTGAACGGCTGCCAGACTAAATCAGCCCAGTTCTCTCCGCCTCGCCTCGTAAATCATGTGCCCCAGCCCCATAACCGGTATAGAAGCAGGATGCTGGCTGCCATGGCCCCCTGCTTGCCATGTGGCGGGGCTGGGGGTGACGTCTGTCCTGTGTCAGAGCTGGTGGTAGTTTTGCTAAGAGACTGGACAATAGATTTGTCTGGGATGGTTTGAACAAGGACGATTCTTTAACTGGGTTGATTGAGTCTGGAGAAGAGAAGACCGAGGGGGATTGAACAGCAGCCTTCAACTCCCTGCAGGGGGGCTGCAAAGAGGATGTTCTCAGTGGGGGAAGATGACAGGACAAGGAGCAATGGGCTCAGGCTGCAGCAAGGGAAGTTGAGGTTGGATATCAGGAAAGACTCTGTCATGAGGAGGGTGGTGAATCACTGGAACAAGTTACTCAGAGAGGAGGTGGGATCACCATCCTCTGAGGTTTTGAAAACCTGGTTAGACAAAGCCTTGGCTGGGATGATGTAGTTGAAGGTATACTTATGCAGAGCTTATGGGTGTATCAGGTGGTTTGGATGGGGCTGATCCTGCCTCTAGAAGGGGCTTGGACTAGATGACCTCTGGAGATCCTTTCCAGCCCTGCTTCTCCATGACTCTATGAATTGGGGCTGGTCCTGCTTGGAGCAGGGGGTTGGACTAGATGTGACCTCCTGAGCTCCCTTTCTACCTCCATGTCCTATGACCCTGTGACTCTGCTTCAGGCAGGCAAAGGTTGGGCTAGATGTGACCTCTGGAGCTCCTTTCCAGCCCCACCACTCTAGGATCCTCCGATCCATTGTATGCACAAATCCAGTGTTTTTGGGCAGAGTGCCAAAAATACCTGTAACCTTGATTTATAAGAAGTTGGTGTGCCGGGGACGGACAGTGAGGAAGCTGCAAGGGGCCTGATCCTTGTTGTCGCAGCACAGCCCTAGCCCCTTCCCCACCATCTGCCCAAGAGGTACATGCCAAGCAACATGCCTTTGCATGCCACGCTGTGGCACCTGTGCTGGGGGTTGCTGACCCCTGGTGTAACCTATTAGCAAATATTAACAGGATACGAACTGTGCTGGGAAAACCCCAATGGACTTGAAATCCAGGGGTCAGACCACAGCACCGCAAAGAATCACGTCTTTGTGAACAACGTAGAATTTCCTACATTGGCACCTGGATATTTGTTTTGGTCCTGCTAAGGCTTTTACTGAGATGCTTTAAGCACTTGGCCACCCTTTTTTCTGGAAAGGACCTTGCTCAATGGTGCAGACGTTTGGCTTTGTCTCCTGTTTTGCAGTGAACGGTCTCTCTGCTCCGTGCTCTTCCAGCAGCACCTGTAAAAGCAGGCGCCGCGCTGTCCCTCAGTTCTTTTTTCAAGGCCATGAAAAGGTTTCTGAGAAGAGTGACTCACCTTCCTCGCGCAGCTTCTCCTTTTTGGGGCCAATTCTATGGAATCCAGTGTGGCGACTGCCGGGCTGACGTGGCACTCACATGCCACTTGTTCCACGTGTTGAGCCACGGGGACGAACCAGGGCTCGATCCCCACTTGTTGACAAGCGCAGCCAATGAGCTGAGCTCTTTACAGCAGCCTGTCAAAGAGCTGCTATCATCTCCCCTCCCATTAATCACCTTAGCTCCCGGCTAAGCCTACCTGGTGTCCCAGACCCATCTGCGGGGAACCCCAAAAGCCTCAAGGGTCTCCCTGCCATGCCACGGCTTGTCTCAGGCAGCAGACCCAGATTTATCCCCGGGGCATGGAGAAGAGCATGGGGGGCCCTTGCATGTCCTGGTATGGAGCTGGAATATCAGATGAGGGGGGCAGGAGATGACCGACAGGAAAGGGAGAGAGTAAGAAATGGTGACAGAGGGACCATCATGGGGCAGTGTCTAGGGAAATCCCTGAGGGAGGCAGCAACACAGACGAAAGGGATGAGCAAAGGATTTATGCTTCATTAAAAAATTCACCTCATTAACAACCTCTGCCCTCTCCAAGAGTGTCCCACGGGGACCTCTCGCTGGGTAAATCTCCCTGGTAGGAAGGTGCTGATGTGCATGGGTGGAGCTAGGGTTTTAAAAAGAGGCATCATCCCATACAGCACACTTCTGCTGCACGCTTCTATTCAGTGAAAAAGGAACTACTAGGAGGTTTACTAAGGGCTGCATTATTCAGTTTAAGATTGGAGCAAACACTGTATTGCAAGCTTGAAAGCCAACTTAGCAAAATGCTTACCATAAGCAACGTCATTCTGTGCCTCAGAATAACTAAAGCCACTAGTGAAAAGCAAAGTTAGTGGGTCCCAGTTTTGGATGATTGTTTCATAGCCCCTGTTAGCAAAACATTAAAAGTGGATGTGGTTTATGTGTCAGACAACAGGATGCAGAGGGCAGCCTGGCAGGAAAATGACTGTTTTTATAGGAGATTGGTGACTATTTATGACGTAACCATGCATGGGACATATGGAAGAGAACTGTTAAAAAAAAGTATACAAAAACCTAGGAAAAAACTTCAAGTTGGAGGAGAGCAGTATGTGGGAAAAAACTGGTAACTACTTGAAACCCAGTGCTGT
>NW_017729017.1:2287470-2288598 GCF_001723915.1 Gavialis gangeticus
GATGACTGTTTCATAGCCCCTGTTAGCAAAACATTAAAAGTGGATGTGGTTTATGTGTCAGACAACAGGATGCAGAGGGCAGCCTGGCAGGAAAATGACTGTTTTTATAGGAGATTGGTGACTATTTATGACGTAACCATGCATGGGACATATGGAAGAGAACTGTTAAAAAAAAGTATACAAAAACCTAGGAAAAAACTTCAAGTTGGAGGAGAGCAGTATGTGGGAAAAAACTGGTAACTACTTGAAACCCAGTGCTGTGATAGACACTTGGACAGCTGATCTCACTGTACCCATCGGCAGGTTTGCATAAGATTATTTGCATAAGTGTAAAAACTGTCAGGGCTTGCTTAGAATCTGGATGTTGTATTTAAAGCCTTGCTTAAATATTGGCGTTGCTTGTGCGTTCAATAAATGAGGATTTGAGACTGGAATAGTCGCACTGGCCATTTCATTTCCATTCCCTCCACCCCTTCACTAAATGCGTATAACGGTATTATACAACAAAGCCCTGAACTGAGGACAGAGGAATCCCAGGCGCTGGTACGGGCTGAGGACCGACTGGCTGGGCAGCAGAAAAGGATGTGGGGGTGATGGGGCAATAATCTGGATATGAGTCAGCAGTGTGTCCTACCGGCATCCTGGGCTGCATCGGCAGGAGCGTTGCCAGCAGATCAAGGGACGCGATTCTTCCCCTCTGTTCAGCACTGGGGAGGCCACATCTGGAGTCCTGTGTCCAGCTGTGGCCCCCCCCCACTACAGAAAGGATGTGGACACATTGGAGAGAGTCCAGCGGAGGGCAATGGAAATGGTTGTGGGGCTGGGGGCCAGGGCCGGTGAGGAGAGGCTGAGGGAACTGGGCAGATTGAGCCTGCAGAAGGGAAGACCGAGGGGGATTGAACAGCAGCCTTCACCTCCCTGCAGGGGGGCTGCAAAGAGGATGGAGCTGGGCTGGTCTCAGAACGGGCCCACGACAGGACAAGGAGCAATGGGCGCAGGCTGCAGCCAGGCAAGTTGAGGCTGGATATCAGGTAATACTCTTGGGCAGAGAGAAGTTGAAAGCAGCCGGCACCAGGGGGGAAAGCCTGTGAGCACCTGGAGGCTCAGGCGCGGCGCGCACCGCACGTC
>NW_017729017.1:2293598-2294055 GCF_001723915.1 Gavialis gangeticus
GCACCAGGGGGTAAAGCCTGTGAGCACCTGGAGGCTCAGGCGCGGCGCGCACCGCACGTCAGGGACGGGGCCAATAAAACCAGCACATCAGTAATCTGGACATTGGCCCCAAAAGTTTCTCAGCCTGAGGAAATATGCAGAAAAGATGCTAATCAATATGCAAATAAGGCGCCTTCTTTGGCTTTCTATTGGTCAAAGCAGGTAGTCAGCCCCGACCCCCGGTGGCCACCGCCTGCGCTGGGTTCTGCCGCCCCCTGGCGGCCGGGAGGGCCGCGACAAGGCGGGGAAGCCGGCACGTGACCCAGCTCCAGCCAAGCGCCGCGCGGTGTGGGCGGGGCCGCTATGTTGCCGGAAGTGAAAGGGCCGAAAACCGGAAGTGAGCGGGCCTGGGGCCTACGGAGGCGCAGAGGTTTCGGGCTGGAAGGGGCTGCCCCCCCCCCCCCCCCCCCCCCCCCCC
>NW_017729017.1:2299055-2300302 GCF_001723915.1 Gavialis gangeticus
CCCCCCCACTCCCAGCTCTGGTAGGACAGGCCGCTGCGCTCAAATGACCCGGGGGGCGGGAGGCGGGAGGCGATCCGGTTCCTGCTCCTGCTCCTGCTCCCAGTATGGGGGAGGGGTAAGGGGGGACACCCCCCCCCGTGAGGGCGGGGGTGTAGTCCTCACCCCAGTCGGGTAGTGCCCCCCAGTCTGGAGGGAGGGGGAAACCCCCAGTAGGGGTGAGAGAGGGGCGGGGGTCTGGCCCCTGCCAGGGAGAGGGGAGGGGCAGGCAGCGAGTCTGGGTGGGGGATGGGACTGAAGTCGCTTGTTTATTCCTTTTTCAGAGCTAATCTAGACCTAGTCACACCTTGTTATTAATGAATGACACATCCTAAGAGGGAGAATTTCATCAGCTATGCATAGGTACTAATTAATATATAAAATAATATCCCGCATCAAGTACAGAGACCTAAAAGGAGGTCAGATTAGGATGGAATTATGGGGCAAGATGCTCTCGGCCACCCCAAACGTCCTGTCAGTGCCCCTGGGGGACTGTCCCACGGGGAGGGGGGACTTTAATTAGAACAGCTCTGAGTGCCACTCTAATTAAATGTATTTAGCATCCTGGACTTCATGATGGCAGCAGGAGCGCTTTAATGAAGCTTGTTTGATGAGCTTTAGTTAAAGCGCCACTGCTGCCATTGAAATGCGGGGACGGTGAATACACACGATGCAGAAGCTGCTGGAGCAGCGCTAATTAGCACGCGTCAGCAGACTGGCCGCAGACTCGATTAATCGAGTCTGCTCTGACAGGTGCTAAATACCTTGTGTTGGAGCATGTATGTTTTCATGCTGCCCTTCGTCCTGCCATCCGGGGCCAGGTGGAACAGTGACAGAGAGATCGTAAAGGTTGGGTGTCAGTGAGAGGCTCACACTTGAAACCAAGCATTTGGTTGAGTAGGGAAATGCCCAGATTTCTTCAGGAGGCTCCCGTGGTAGTGGGGACATGTTTGGGTAGGAGTGCACCAGTAGAGATTTTGGGGCCCATATTTAAGGAGGCATACTGACAATACTGATCCGATTTCTGATACAGCTGCCTCCAGCTGGTAAGTCTGTTGTGGTGGAAGGGGTGTGCCTGGAGGGGAAGATCAACACCCCCTTGGGTGAGGGCAGGGGCATGCGCTGCCTGGGCTGGGCTGGGGCAGAGCTGTGACTTGTGGTGTGGGGTGGCTCCCATCTCTGTTTGTACCCCAGGAGGGTATGGGGGGGGG
>NW_017729017.1:2300463-2304267 GCF_001723915.1 Gavialis gangeticus
GGCAGGGTGGGCTGCAGCTGGGGCTGTGTGGGGCTTCTCTCAGCAGGAGCTTAGCTCAGAGTGGACACTGGCAGTGCTGGGAGGATCCTGCATCCACCCCAGATTTCACTGCAGCTGCACTCCCGGCACTGCCGCCAGTCACCTGGTGCCACCCCAGCTCAATGCCCTGCCTCCACCCACACAGTGGAAAGAGCTGGGGCTGCACTGAGTTGCTGGTGGCGGCGGTGCTGAGAGTGGACCTGCGGCAAAATTTGGGGGGGATGCAGCATTCTCCTGGTGCCTGCTCCCAGCCTGCCCTGCCCTGCACTGATCCAGGAGGCACCCCCCCCATCCTCCCACAGGTGCAAGCAGCATCGGGAGGTGCCTCCCCCTATTTGGCAGCGCTTGCCCCTGCCCCCTCCCTCATTGCAAGGCGGGGTGTTGATCTGCCTCCCACATATACACCCCTTCCCTCCCCACGCCTCTTCCACCACACCAGACCTACCAGCTGGAGGCAGCTCTCCACGCTGCCAGGCTCTGCTCCTCACTGCCTGAGTGCTGTGTGCACACAGTGTCATTTATTGGCCCCGTCGGGCTGATATCTGATACAGCCAGTTTTCTTTATATTGGTACCGATCCGATATCGGACCAGTGTATCAGTGCACTTCTAGTTTTGGAATGATTCCAAGAGGGTTTTGCCCCATGATCCCTCCCAGCAGAAGGGCAGCTCCTAATTGGTAGCAGTGTAAAGACAGTTCACACAGAAGGAGAGTAAACTGGAGCCTGGCATGGTGAAAGTGCACTTTGGACCAGGCAAGACTCGAGTCACAGATGTCCAGGAGAGGACCCCGGTGCCACAGAGGGATGGTGTGGGGTGGCCCAAGGAGAATTTCCAGCCATAATCCCAGCCCAAATGCCAGTTCCTTATTTGAGCCATTATACTTAGCACAGTGGCTGGGGTGCTGTCAGTTGGCAGCCTGGCACGGCCAAGCTGTACTGTGGGCTGGGCAAGTCTCTGGTCAGAGATGTCCAGGAGAGTCCCCCAGTGGCATGCAGGCATGGTGTCAGGTGGCCCAGAAAGGATTTCAATCTGTAATATCAGACCAGTGGCAGTTCCTTATTCAAGTATATATACTTAACACAGTAGGAATGGGCGGCTGCCAGTTGGCAGCCTGGCACGGCCAAACTGTACTTTGTCCAGGCAAATTTCTAGTCACAGATGTTGAGGAGAGTCCCCTGGTGCTACAGAGGAATGGTGTGGGGTGGCCCAAAATGGGTTTCCAACCATAATCCCAGCCCAAGAGCCAGTTCCTTACTCAAACCTATATACTTAGTACCGTGGCTGTGGGGAGCTGTCAGTTGGCATCCTGGCAGGGCCAAACCATGAGTTGGGCCGGGCAAGCTCTGCTCAGGGATGTCTGGGGGTGTCCACCAGTGCCATGGAGTCATGATGTGGGGTGGCCCAAGAAGAGTTTCCATCTTTAATCCTAGCCCCAAACCAGTTCCTTATTCAAGCCATTATAATAGTACAGTGGCTTGGGGGGCTGTCAGTTGGCACCATGGCGTGAGAGGTGTCCAGGAGAGTCTCCCGGTAGCGCAGCGGTATGCCAGAGGTGGCCTAAGAAGGATTTCTAGCCATACTCCCAGCCCAAAATCCAGTTCCTTATTTGGGTCCATATACTTAGCACAGTGGATAGGGTGCTGTCAATTGGTAGCCTGGCATGGCCAAGCTGCATTTTGGGCCAGTCAAGACTGGTCAGGAGTGTCCAGGAGAGTCCTCCAGTGGCACACAGGCTTGGTGTCAGGTGGCCCAAGAAAAGATTTCCAACTATAAACTTGGTCAAAACCAGTTCCTAATTCTAGCCCATATACTTAGTACCGTGGGCATGGCGGGGGGACTGTCAGTTGGCAGCCTGGCCCATACAAACTGTGCTTCGGGCCAGGGAAAACCCTGGCCAGAGATGTCCAGGAGAGTCCCTCACTGCCACAGAGCCATGATATGGGGTGGCCCAAAAAGGATTTCCAGCCATAATCTCAGGCCAAAAGCCAGTTCCTCATTCAAACCATTATACTTATTACAGTGGGCATGGGGGGCTGCCAGTTAGCAGCCTGGCACAAACTAACCGCACTCTGGCCAGGGCAAGCCTCTGATCAGATGAGTCCGGGAGAGTCCCCCAGTGCTACAGAGGTATTGCTGTGGGGTGGCCCAAAATGGATTTCCAGCCATCATCCCAGCTCAAAACCCAGTTCCTTATTCAAGGAACTGAAGTATTGTACAAGGGGAATGGGGGCTGTCAGTTGGCAGCCTGGCACGGCCAAACCGTGCTTTGGGCCGGGCAGGACTGTGGTCAGGGTCTTTGGGACTGTCCCACAGTGGCACTGACAGGAAGTTTGGGGTGGCCAAGAGGTATTTTGCTCCATAATCCCATCCTAATCTGACCTCCCTTTAGGTCTCTGTACTTGATGTGGGATATTATTTTACATATTCATTAGTACCTATGCCTAGCTAATGCAATTCTCTCTTTAGGATGTGTCATTCATTAATAACAAGCTTTTACTGGACCTAGATTAGCTTTGAAAAAGGAACCAGGAACTGGGAACAAGTAACCAAATTCAGCCTCATGGGTAGGGGAGGGGCAGGGATTTGCCCCCCAGGTCAGGGTGGGGCGGGGCAGGGGCTGGCAGTGCCCCCCGGGGCCCATGTTTGGCACGCTGTGAGCTGTCTTGGCTCTTGCAGGCACCTGCCCCACTGACTTGCCTGGATTGGGTCCCCACTCCGACATGGTGGGTGGCCTGACCTCAAGCACTGCTGGCTGCTGGTTGCGGCCCTGTGTTGGCATGGGGGTGTGCTGGGGCAGGGAGATAGTGTCTGGAATGGACCCACCCTCATGGCGGCGCCGTCTCCGTTTCTGTCAGTTCCTTTCAGTCGTCCCCGCTGGCCCTGAGCTGCATCTGACTGGTGGCTCCCCACAGTCCAGCCCACAAGGATGTTCCACGGGATCCCTGCTCCCGGGATGGGAGGTGAGTCCATGTGTCCAAGATGCCCCTGAATGCGCTCTAGTGCCAGCTTCCTGGATGACAAGGGTGGGTGGAGGTGCCCGGCTGCCTTGCAGTGACCTGCCGGGGGGGGTGATGGTCTATGCACTGGGCGCACACCTCTCTGCAGCTGGTGGGAATCATAGAGAACGAGAGCTGGAAGGAATCTAGGGGGGTCGCATGTAGTCCACCCCCCTGCTCAAAGCAGGACCAGCCCCAACTACATCATCCCAGCCAGGGCTTTGTCGAGCCGGGTCTTAAACACCTCCAAGGATATAGACTCCCCCACCTCTCTGGGGAGCCTGTTCCAGTGCTTTACCACCCTCCTTGTGAGAGAGGTTTTCCTAATACCCAACCTCAATTTCACTTGCTGCAGCATGAGCCCGTTGCTCCTTATCCTGTCGTCTGCCCCCACTGGGACCAGTCCAGCCCCATCCTCTTTGCAGCCCCCCTGCAGGGAGGTGAAGGCTGCTGTTCACTTCCCCTTAGTCTCCTCTTCGCTAGACTAAATCAGCGTAGTTCCCTCAGCCTCTTCTCACCAGTCCTGTCCCCCAGCCCTACAACCATTTTCATTGCCCTCCACTGGACTCTCTCCAATGTTTCCACATCCTGGGGAGCCAGGTGTCCAAGGAGAGTGGTCGCTCCTTAAGGAGATGATCCTCCAAGCCCAAAGGGAGGTAATCCCAACATGGATCAAAGGGGGCAGAAGGGCACACAAGCCTCCATGGCTCACCAAAAGCATCCAGGAATGTCTCCTAGCTAAAAGGGAGGCGCACACCCAATGGAAAG
>NW_017729017.1:2304646-2309890 GCF_001723915.1 Gavialis gangeticus
ACCATACTTACAGGTTGGGGAACTCGATTCTTGTCAGTACAGAGGCGGAAAAGGATCTTGGAGTCATCGCTGACTCCAAGATGAATGTGGGCTGGCAGTGTGGGGACACGGTCAGGAAGGCCACCCGCACCTTGTTGTGCATCCACAGGTGCATCTCAAGTAGGGCCAACGAGGTGATCCTCCCCCTCTACGCAACACTGGTCAGGCCGCAGCTGGAGTACTGCGTTCAGTTCTGTGCACCCCATTTCAGGAGGGATGTGGACAACATTGAAAGGGTCCAGAGGAGGGCCACCTGCAATTCTCAGTTGGGTGAATTGAGTTCCTGGGGTGCCACGCAGCGCTGGTACTGTTAGGTGTGCGAACAGGATGTGCAACATAAACCCAGAAATTGCAGATGGGGATCCATAGTGTTCAAAACCTGCCCTGTTGGGGGTTTCTGAGCTCTTTGCAACAAGAGACTTGCTTTGTTGTTTCTCTGTAGTCAGCACTGGAGCGAGCTGGCAGTTTCCAGCGGAGCTGGAATCTATAACAAGGAGGGTCTTGAACTTAAAAAGGTTGTAAACCCCTGGCCTATGTCTCTGTGCAGAGCAGGGAGCGCTGCCCCGCTGGAGCCTTTTAAGCACATTCTAGCTGCTTGTTTTTGGTTGCTCTGAGGGCCGGGTTTGCCCAGACCTGATGTGGCAGGCTGCTGCCATGTCTGTTCATGGATATCCTCTTTCTTTTTAGCCCCAGGGAATAAGCCGGAACTGTATGAGGTGAGTGACAGCTTAGCCCTTCTCACATCCCCACCCTGTCCTGTCCGACTTAGTCACAGGGCCCTGTGGCATGCATTCAGAGCAAGCCTGAAGCCAGGGGGTGTGATCTAGAAGCAGATTCGTACTCCCAGGCCCACTTCATTTGTGTCCCTATTTCGTGGCACCCCCATGAATCCACCTTTGCTGCCTCTTAGCGAGGTGGCCGGAGGAGCCCGTACACATCTTCCTCAGTGTAACTGGTCTGACAGCTCAGCTTGCCTGTGCTCATCATGCCCAGCTCAGCAACTGCCACCTGATGCTTTTTTCTCTCTCTCTCTCTCCCTCTCCCTTTCGCTGTTGCGCTGGCAGGAGGTGAAGCTGTACAAGAATGCACGGGAGCGCGAGAAGTGAGTCCCTGCCTGGCTGAGTTCCTTTCTCCTACATCACGTGCGTGACCCCATGGGTTGGCAGTAGATGGGACTTGGGCAGCAGCTGCCTGCAGTTGTATCCTGGCACAGAGTGCTGTGAGCCTCTTCCCTGGTGTCCTGCCAAGCCAGAACAGATCTGACATCCCCTGCACTGTCCTGTCTCTGTGCCTCTGGCCACTGTCCGGTGCTTGGGAAGGGAAAGGGCTAGGCAGGAAGATTGTCTCCAAAAAACACCAGGGCTTCCCTGAGGCCCTGAAACAAGAAGCGCTGGAGACTGCCCCTCTTGTGGGAGGCAATTCTGGAGGTGTCTGGGGGACAGGCCGTGGGAGGGGTGCCTGGTGGCCGTGCCCCCTCACACATATCCGGTTGCTGCTTTCAGGTACGATAACATGGCCGAGCTCTTTGCCGTGGTAAAGACGATGCAGGCACTGGAGAAAGCCTACATCAAGGACTGCGTCTCTCCCAACGAGTGAGTTCCCTGGCCTGGCCTTGTGGGGATGGGGGAATGGGGCGGACGCTCTGTCTGCTGCCTGCCTTTCCCTCTCACAGGGCTGTGTTCAAGAACAGCCTGCTGAGTCCCTGCTGTCTGAGCCCCCTTCTCTCCACTGCCAGTGCAAAGCCTGCTGCAGTCCAGCTGTGAACCTTCCCCTGGGGACTGACACCAAAGCCATGGTCTTCTAGCGGGGCCTGGCCTGGTTTTATACCCTTGGCCCCAGGGTCCCCGCCCCCTACCCTTTGCCGTTCTCATGTTCTGCTGTTACCCAGCGCTCTGGCCTCCCTCCCACCCCCTCCAGGTACACTGCGGCCTGCTCCCGGCTCCTGGTCCAGTACAAAGCTGCCTTCAAGCAGGTGCAGGGCTCCGAGATCAGCTCCATCGATGAGTTCTGCCGCAAATTCCGGGTGAGTCGGGCTTGTTGGTGCTACGCTTGGAGCAACGGGGTGAGAGGCACAGCAGGACCTCTGAGCACGGGCATTCTGGGCCCATCTGTGCTGTTTCTGGGCTGGGTTAGAGACTGCATCTTGGAGAGGTGTGGGAGAGGTCCTGTGCCATTCCCTGTCCTTCGGTGAGGCAAGGTCTGTTACCAGGTTGCAGCTGGAGCCTCTAATATCCTCCATGGCTTGGAGGTGGTTGTGGGAGGCACTGCTCCCCCACGGCTCTCACTAAGGGCCCAATATCCTGCAGCTTGACTGCCCGCTGGCCATGGAGCGGATCAAGGAAGATCGGCCCATCACCATCAAGGATGACAAAGGCAACCTGAACCGCTGCATTGCTGACATCGTCTCCGTACGTGCCCTGGCTGGGGCGGGGGGAGGTGGGTGAGCCCTCTGTGCCTGACCCAGCCCCAGGGTCCTTTTGGACTGGTGCCCTATGCCCAGCAGAAGGTTGAGGGCTCTTGGGGACCGTTCCCCTGGTCCCTCCCTTCCAGAGGGCCGTAGGAAGAGGCCTCTGCTGAGATGACCCACCCCACCCCCTCTCTTGCAGCTTTTCATCACCGTGATGGATAAGCTGCGCCTGGAAATCCGAGCCATGGACGAGGTAAGAGCAGGAGGGCCCAGCCACGAGGCAGCGTGTGTTGGAGTTGCACTGGCCCCCAGTCCCAGCGCACTCCCAGCTGTGCAGAGCCTGAGCCGAGGCTGGTGTCACTGATGCCGGGTGAAGACCAGAGACCCCCTGCCCAGCGGTATAGGGCAGGGCAGATGCCTCTGCTGCACTAGTATCTGGGTGCCAGAGGCTTTGTTGCTGGGACTCTGGGGATTGCACTGGGCCAGGGAAGAAGAGTCTGAACTTTTGAGGTGGGGCTGGGGTTAGTTTGAGCCCCAGGACATGGGGCCTGTCCCCAGGGTCCAGCATGGGAGGGCTTGGGTTGGGTCTGGGAGCTGAGGCTGAGCGTGTACCCCCAGATCCAGCCGGACCTGCGGGAGCTGATGGAGACGATGAACCGCATGAGCCACCTGCCTCCGGACTTCGAGGGGCGACAGAAAGTGAACCAGTGGTGAGTGCCATCCCCAGCAGGGAGCCTGGGGCACAACAAGCTCTCAAGCAGCAGCTTCTCCAGCTCTGCGCTGGCAGGGGCACAGCCCTGCTGCAGGCCAGGGCTCAGAGCCCAGCAGGGGACAGCCAGCTGCTGGTTGGGGCAGGGCGGGGAGGTGTTGCGGGAGTAGGAGCAGTGCTGTCCTTGGCACATGGTGCTGGGAGAGGCCTGCAGGCCCCGGGGGCCCTGCCCAGGCAGGGGTATTGGCCAGGGCATTGCCCAGAGGAGCCACAGCAACAGCTGCCCTGCACTGCTGCCCCCTCCTATCAGGTTGCAGACGCTGAGCGGGATGTCAGCCTCGGACGAGCTGGATGACTCCCAGGTGCGGCAGATGCTGTTTGACCTGGAGTCGGCCTACAATGCCTTCAATCGCTTCCTGCACTCCTGAGGCGCTCAGCCCTGTGCCCCCCCACAGACTGGTCTCTGCCCGCACTGGTCCCCCTCTGCAAGCAGCATCCACGTTTCCTGCCTCTGCTGGGTGGCACTCCCTCTGGATGGCAGGAGCAGAGCACAGGGACTCTAGACACTCCCCTCTTGCCCTCTCTGGGAACTGGTGTGTCTTCATCCCAACCTCTGCCAGCATTTATGCTGGGGGCAGGCAGCTCCTTCTCCAGCCATGGTGCCAGATCTCGCTGGTGGTGGGTGTCAGTTTGTCACCTACCGGGAGGCTTGTACAGAGGTGAAAATAGACAAATAAACCCCCTTTCTTGTGACCACCCCTTGCTCGGTATCCTGTGGGCTTGGGGGCTGACTCAGAGCACTGGAGCAAAGCCTGCTTTGGGATGTGGGGCTAGAGCAGGGGTGGGCAATTATTTGGGCGTGAGGGCCACATAAAGGGTTTTGATGTGCTGTTGGGCTGGGTCAGCACCCTCCCCCCAACAACACCCAGACTCTCTGTGGGGCTTTGTGTGGGCAGGGAGCAGTGTTTGGGAGTGGGACAGGCATGACCTGCCCCCTGTGTACCCTGCCCTGTGGAGGGGGGTGGGCTGCCTGGGAGCCAGCTGGGGATGACGGGAGGTAGAGGGCATGTGCAGCAGAGCTTGCCTGGTAGGCAGCTGCCCCCCTAGTGCTTGACTTGGGGCCAAGCCCAGCCCAAGGCAGCCTGTGCTGTGTTCCTGTGCACACCCACAAGCCCCACCCCGGCCAGCGTGCAGCTTCTGGTGGGGCTGTTTCCAGGGTGGCTGGGGCTGGCCAGGCTCACATTGGCACCGGGAAGCAAAAGGAGCAGAACAACCCCACTGGAGGCTGCGTGCACTGGCTGCTGCCCCAGCTGGCTGGGCTGTTCTGCTCCCCTCACCTCCAGCTGCTAAAGTTTGAATACTTCTGCAGCAGCAGTTATAACACGGCACATCAGGTAAAAAAAAGGAACAGCTCATGGCTAATGTTACAATAATCCCCAATGGCCCCTAAAAGATTTGCTTTAGTATGCCCTGGCAATGGCCCAGGTAACCTTAGCAGTGGCTTGAGCAAGTTCCCCAGCAGCCCTGGCTTTCTCTCTGACAAGCTGAGCCATATCCCATGCCTTGGCAGAAGTGATGAAGGCAGCCCAGGCATTTCTCCTTGCTCTAGCCTGGGCGGCTGCCTGCAGCCCTGACAGCTCTCCTCTGGGCAAGTGCCTCGTGGGCAGCAGCCTGGGCGGATGGAAGCCCTGAGGGCTGTGTTTGCAGGAGGCCTGTCACCCTCAGTCATGGGACCAGCAGCAGCCCTGTGACCACGATTCTCAGCTCTCCTCCCTAAGTCAGTGGTGATGTTGGCAAGCTCCCAGTTGGCCTTACAGGCATCAACAGCAGCACCCTGGGCAAAGTCAGCTTCTAAGTCCTGGGCGCAGCAGCCACTGGGAAGCAAAGACTGCAAGGAAAAGGGCTCACAAAGAAAAGCTTTCTTCCTGATTCAGCCAGAGCTGGCAGCGGAGGGAGGAAGAGGCAAGGGAAACGTGAGAGCAGGCAAAACCCAGGCATCTGGGTCCCACCCCACTTCACGCAGGTGTCTAGGTGGGACCTGGGCTGTAAATAGCACCCAGGTCCCCCCCCCCCCCCCCCCCCCCCCCCC
>NW_017729017.1:2309956-2318360 GCF_001723915.1 Gavialis gangeticus
CATAAAAGTGGTGGTGGCGGCGCGGGCTCGTGGTGGAGTCTCCAGGGGCAGGTGTTGGGGGTGGTTCCTGCCCAGGGGATGGAGTGCTAGGTCCCAGCTGCCCACAGGCAGTTGCTCATGGCCCCGGCACAGAGGGGTGGAGCTTTGTGTGCTGGGCCTGAGCTGCCCGACTGAAGCCTCCTCTACCCACCCCCAGTGGCATGGCCCAGTGCAGCTGGAGGCAAGAGGAGCACAGCTGCACCACACTGGGAACAGCCCCACCTGATGCTGTGTGGGCAGGCGCTGGCGGGAGCATGGTGCAGGCTGCCCAGTGGGAGTGGGTGAGGCTCAGCCCCATGTGGAGCACCGCAGGGGCAGCTACGAGCCGGATATGGTCCACAGGCCATATTTTGTCCACCCTTGGGCTAGAGGGTCTCCAGGCAGTCTCAGGCCCCACCACCACCCCTGATCAACATAGCAGCAAGGCCTTATCCCACCCCTGCCACTCGACATGAGGTAGTGTGAGAAATGAGGCAGGCTGGGGCAGGGCCCTGAGCCCATGAAGCTGTTCAGGCAGGAGCAGGGGACAGAATGGGCAGCACAGGAAAGGGGGCCTCAGACAGGGAAATAGCTCCTGCCCTGTGGGACCAGAAGTGGAGCCAAACTGGCCCACTGGCTCTAGGACCGGCTGCCCCCAGCCAGGCCTTCCAGCAGCTACAGTCCCTGTGTGTGCAATGCCCACCCCACAGGCAAGAGCAGCAGAGTGACGTACTTCCAGTGCCGTGAGCAAAGCTGCCTTTTATTTATGCACAGCTCAGCCTGGGCACATTTTATGCCCCCTGCACTTCCTGCTGCTGCCCCAGTGTTCTGGTCTCCCTCCAGTGCCCAGGCCTGGGGGCAGCGGGGCCTGGCGAGGTGGCGCAGTGCCTGTGACGTAGGGGCACAGCTCCATTTCCCCAGCCATCTCCATAAAGCACTCGTGCTCTATCAAGACACCATAGGGCCAGGCGCTACAGTCAGAGAGGGCTGTCTCACTCAGGCTTTGGCCACAGCTGTCCCCCAGCCCCATTTTGCCTTTGCAACCCGGTTACAACACTCACTCCAACTGGGGACTGCAGGCGCCCTGTGAGGGGCCTGAGCCTGGAGCGTTGCTGTCACAGCAGCCACAAAGGCACCGCTCACAGCCCGAGCTGCCTGCCTTGGGTGACGGCAGGGCAACAGTCTCTGTCACCTTGTGTCATAGCAGCTGGCCCTAGATGCAGCCAAGTGTCCAACCAATTCCCGCAAGCACACGAGGGTGCAGGGAGCCCCGGCCAGGGGCAGACAGGGCTCAGCTCCTGTCTCCTTCAGGCAGAGGAGAGGTGCTGGCTGTGGGGAAGCTAAAAAGGCCCCATGGTGCCTGGGATGTCTAAGCCTGGCCTGCACCTCCCTCCCTGCAGCCTGGCACAGGCCCCATCCCACAAACTGGAGCATGTCCGTTCCAGGGAGACCTGATACCGGCGGTTCAAGAAGCAGAGCTTGTCCTTGCGGGTGCTTCACCGTGGCTCCGAAGCTCCGTGGCCGGGGCCCGAAGGGGGCCAGGTCCTCCCCACAGGCTCCGGCAGAAGAGCTTGTGGTGCCTTGTGACCGTGCGGAGTGAGGTGTCAGCTGGACTGCGCCACAGCTTGCCCACGTCCTGCTGGTCGCCTCGGCTCAGGAGCCGGCTGCAGAGCCGCAGATCGCGCACGGCCGCTGAGAGCCGGCTCCACGTAGTGCAGTCCAGCGGGCCATGCACGCCGCAGCCTGCCACCGAGGGGGAAGAGGCCACGTCACTACAGGGAGCCCGAGAGCAGCACCCGCAGCTCAGCCCGCCCTGTGGCTCCCCAGCCCTTTCGTCCCCAAGACACGACCTGGGGTGGTGCTTTCTTCTGGGAGTTAGGTGACACCCCTGAGGGTTGGTGTGGATAATCCAGCCTGTGGGCACAGCCCAGCCTCTCAGGCACTGCAGGATCCCCAAAGGAGACAGACAGAGGGGTCATTTCCAGCCTCCACATTTAAACTAGGGCTCTGCCTGTGTTTTACTAGGGGCCTTTGCCAAACTTCTGTGCTCTGCTGGTTGCCCTCCCCCTTCCTGCTCCATGCGTCAGGGGGGCTTTAAGCCTCCCCAGTAGGTGCTGGGTGTTGCAGCCCAGGCTGGGGATGGGGCTCAGCTGTGCCAATGCTCCTGCTGGCACCAACCCTGCAGAGTCCTGGATGGAAAGTCTTGCCCCTGCACTAAGGTTCAGCCCCACACTGCACTGGGCAGGAAGGGATTTCCCTCCTGCTCAGACTGGTGCTGACCGGAGGGTTTCCTCTTCCTCTATGGTGAGGCCACAGCCTCGGCCTGGGCTCTCTGCAGTGCCCACGACCCCCCTGGCAGCAGCAGGACGTTGGCGGCCATGGCCCCCCTGTATCCCGGGGGCAGGGGCAACTGTGTTGTGTGGCTCCAGGTCACACACAGGGTTTGTCTGGGGGGTTTGGACGGGGCTGATCATGCCTCAGACAGGGCTAGGACTGGATGTGACCCTGCAGCTCCCTGCCAGCCCCACGACTCTGGGATTTCTACAAACAGGAAGTTGCAGACCACAGAAGCCGGAGCAGCGACTGCCGCCCCCACCCTGAAGTGCTGTCCTGGGGCACTGGTCCCCTGCCAGGCCCAGCACAGACCTACGAGACTGCCACTCTCCTCCCGCCCAGGACAGAAGCAGGCCCCTTTGCTGGTGGTCTCCGAGCCCTTTGCTCCTCACCTGCCAGGCTGAGGTAGTGCAGCTCCTGGTCCCTCTCCCCAGTGGCCGAGAGTAGCGTCCGCAGGCCTATGATGCCGATGCTGGGGTTTGCAGACAAATCCAGAGAGATCAGAGTTGGACAAAGAGGGAGGCACCTGTAGCCGAAGGGGGGTCAAGGTGAGGCCTTGCACTGCACCTCCCACTCCACAGTGGCTCGCTCTGGGTCAGCCAGCAACCTCCATCTCTAAGAGAAGGGGCTGGTGCCCTGCAGCCCCTCAGGCTCCTGTGGCCACTTCCGGGGGGAGGGGGCGGCGGCCGCAGAGGGTCGCTGGGCAACTCAACCTTGACTGCCCCCGGGGCCAGGCAGCAGGGTAATTTGGAGCCTAACCAAAACAGATGCTTGGCCTCCCGCCCCATGGGGACACGTGCTGTGAGTGGTGCTGGTTACCTGGCCAGTTCTGCGACCGCTTCATTGCCCAGGTGGTTCCCAGAGAGACTCAGGTGTGTCAGCATGCACCCGCCCTGGAAGGAGATGGTGACTCGGTCAGGCAGGAAATCTGGGGGGTTCCTAACCAGCAAGGCCCTGCCCTGGCTCCTGCCCCAGCACTGGGGGCTGAAGCACAGACAGCCTTCAGGGCACAGCCCACAGCACCCCACAGGGTGGGCAGCAGGCTCCTGCAGCAATTGAATGCTGCCAGCATGCCCCGGCGCACATTAGTCCTCCCAGCCTCTCTCAGGTGTCCTCAGGGCTGTGCCCAGAGCAGCCCAGCAGTGGCTAGCCCCTGGCAGCGTCAGAGCTGTTCTGAGGATAAGGGAGGATAAGGAACAGGCTCCAAAAGCCACAGCTCAGCTGAGCAGGGTAGGGAGCAAAATGCCCCCCAAGACAGAGCCAGGAGCCCCAGCCTGACAGATCACCACCTCCCCAGGGCCCCGATGCCGGCTCAAGCTCCAGCGCGCCAGGATGTCCTTCCACACTGCGCAGAGTGGCCAAAGGGACCTTGTCCCCTTCAGAGCTGCAGGGACAGCCCACAGCCCCAGGACCAGTGCTGCCTGCAAGCGTGGAAGCGGCTGCTGCAGGACACTCCCCACCTGAGCTGCCCCTGGGCCTCTCACCTGCGTCAGGTACTGGGCCACAGGGCCCATGACAGGCTGCTCCTCCAGCTTGGTGACCACGGAGCTGATGTCCAGGTGGCTCAGGGTGGTGCAGGGCAGGCTCTGGAGAAGCAGCTCCAGCCCGGCGGAGCCCAGGGTGTTGTGGGAGATGACGAGGGTGTTTAAGTGCACGGCTGCCAGGGCAGGGAGCAAAGACAGAGACAGGTTAACACAGGCACCTGCAGCAGAGGCCCTGAGCCACCCCCTGCCGTGAGGACACTCACCGCTCAGGGCAGTGGCTAGCAGGGAGTGGTAGTGCTGCAGGAACACTGTCGTGAAGCCACAGCCCTGCAGCTTGAGAGTGGTCAGCAGTGGGCAGGCTTGGACCAGCGATGCCAGGGCCCGGGTGCTGCCATTCCCCAGGGGGTTCAGGCTGAGATCCAGCTCCTCCAGGCTCTGGAACAACAGGGAAGGAGAGGGGAGAGGTCCCTGCAGCCTGTGCCAGCCATCCCGGCCTCCAGATAGGAAGGGTACCCTATAGCTCCCAAGTGGAGCCGTCAACCACAAGCCTCCCATCCAGACCCCGCATCTCACATGCCCACTGTTTCCTGTCAGCTCTGTGTTCCTGACGGAGGCCTGGCACCCCGCTTGCTGGACTTACAAAGGACTTTTTCTATTCCCCCTCACCTCATCTAACCAGAACTAAGCAGAAGAAAAGTTTAACAGGCATCTTGGGCCGTACATCCCCCAGAACCAGTCCGGGAGGCCTATTTAAATTTGACTGACTAAAACTTGGTCGCCAGGTCAGGGAATGCTGAGGCAAGAGACGAGTCAGAGGGGGTACGGGCAACATTTGAACAATGGTTAAGGGTTCATCACAGTGTCCAGCCTGTTGGAGCCCTGGTCACAAATGCGGTCATACTTTTCCCGGGACGACTGGTGGAAACCGTCCCCACAAAGTTTATGAACACTTCAATAATTCCCTTAAGTCCGTTAAAAGACTACAATAAAATCTGAGAGTCATGAGAAGCTGAGGCTTATTCACAACAGGAAAAATACAAAACCCTGATGCTGCAAGCATGGCTAAAACCCATCTGAGAAGAAACAATGTAGTATCCCATCCAGTATATCTTCTATTCATAGTAATTTCAAGCTAGTTCCTAGGTGTCTGGTTACCCCTTAAAACTTCATGTTTTCCCCGGTTGTTAATCAGTTTCTTGAGATGTTCCAAACCAGATAACTCTTTGGCACTGAAAAAGGTAATTCATTTAAATTTAAACTGTTTATATAACAGGATTTTCCCTGTCAGTTATGGCTTGGGACCCTCTTGATTTACACAATTAAAAGAATGCTTTGAAGAGGCTGGACTAAGGGTATCAGAAAGCTGCAAAAGCAGCAACCAGTGAGCTTTGAGAGAGAAATCTCCCTCGCACCATCCGCTGTTGTTTTTGAGAAGCTGGGAGAAACAGATCCTCTTCCGTCGTCTGTTTAACCTTCAATGATCGTGCTAAAAACTTTACCTGTCAGCAAACAACCCGAATGCATTGGACTGGTGAGATCCAGCTCTTGTTCCCTCTCTCTCTCTCTCTCTCTCTCTCTCTCTCTCTAGGCATATTTTTCTGAATCTGTTTTGTATTAGTTAAGCGTGAGCTAGGTTTCCCCAAATACTCGATGAAACTAGGGTAATATAATCGTTCTGTTTGTTTTCCCTGCAAGGCTATTACTACTAGTACCATCAGACATTTCATATACTTAGCAATAAATAACTTTTATGGTCAAATTGGTGGTAAACGGGTGTATTTTTCCTTCTCTGCTTTCCTTCCCCACTTGCTCTGCAGCAACGCTTCTTTTACCCAAGCCAAAGATCCCAGTGAAGCCCAAAAATGCTGTGGGGTCCGTTCATCAAGAGGCAACCACTACTAAGACAGTAAGGGCAAAAGATTGGGACGTGCTGAGTTTGAGGCACGTAAGGGGATCTGCTTGTACAGACTGATTGACCCAGTCTGGCTCAGATGTGCCCTAATGAACTGAACGCTGGCCCATAAGGGTGTCAGCTGGACACCCAGCCTTATTCAGAGGTATTCTGTTCACCTGTGCGCTTGTGTCTGACTGCATTTTACTGTTACCTTAATGCACTGATTCCTGGCATATGTGGGGGTCAGCCTGTCCACGCTGATCAACCCGGCCAGGTCAGGCGTGTCACATTAATCTCTGTGTGTATTTGACTGATTTGGTGGCTGGAGGAACCAGCCCCATTGAAACCGAGTCCTGCAAGATAGCTTCATCGGGAGTGAAGACTTGCAGAAGGGAGAGATACAGGTCCGTACAGAAACACAAGCAGCACATTGACAGAATTACAAAGACCCTAGAAACGTACCCCTAATAAATGAGCGCACCCCAAAGTGATGGGCAAATCTGGTAACACCAGCTGCAGCCCATCACATCAGGGGCAGGACGTGTGGCAGGCAGGGGCGTACTGGGCTCCCCCAGGCTCCCTACAGCACCCCTGGAAGTAGAGGATGTCCCTGCCAGGCCCTGGGGGCAGGCTCCATGACAAAAGGACAGTGACTACCATAGGATGGTGGCACGAGGTGGGTCTGGCCTGGGGCAAAGCCGGGTCATTCCTGGCACGGGGCCCTGCTGTACCTGTGAGATTCCCAGAGGGGCAGGGTGCACGTGGCTCCTGCACACTCAGGCAGCTGGGGCTTGACCAGTGGCAAAAACAGGGGAGCTCCCCCTGGGCTCTCCAGAGGTGACATTCCAGACCACAGACCCCTCTAGAAGCCTTCACAGGCAGGCTGAACGCCATCCCCGGCCTCCCTGCCCATGGAAGTGCCCCCCATGCTACCTGGAAGGCCATGGGTCCAGACGGCTCCGGGACCAGCCTGCGGAGCCCCTCAGCGCCCAGCTGGTTGTCTGAGAGGTCGAGGAGGGTTAGGTGGGGCAGGGTGCCCAGTGTGGCCAGCAGCTCACCAGCCATGCAATCATTCAAGACGTTCCCGGAGAGCCTCAGCTGCCGCAGCGGGGTCTGCAGCTTGAGGGCGCGCAGCAGTGGGGTGAGCTGGGTCTGGCGCAGCGCAAACCCGCAGGCACCCAGCGAGGGGCCCTGCTCCTGCTGCCCCAGGACCTTCACTAGCAGCGGGTGCTCCCCTGCAGGGGGGGAGATGCATCAGGCCTGGTTCTGCCGAGCCCGGTGCCAGGGGCCTGCTAGCTGCTGGCCTTCAACCCACCTCCCCAAGGGTTGGCCAGAACAGCACCTAGAGCCCCCATGTCCCCCTCACACTGCCAGGCTGCAGCCCATTACAAACTGAGCAGGGTTCATGGCATGGGAAGGGCCCGCTATGCCTCCCAGCCCCTCCCTGCAGGCTCTGGAGTCTCCCAGGAAAACCCTCGCCCTCCTACAGCTCCCAGACCGGCCCGGCTGCAACTCTTACCCACGTCCAGGCTCTGACAGGCCTTCTGGTACCGGTCCAGGAGTGGGGGAAGGTCCCAGGATTGCACCTCCGCAAACACCTGCGAGAGGAGACACCATTGGCGCAGGAGCTGCAACCAGATCCACGCAGCACAGGGTGGCTGGGACGAGAGACAGGAGAGAAGACCTAGCCCAGCCAGAGCAAGGAAAGGAACCCAGGAGTCCGGCTGCCCTGGCCTTGGCCCCATGACGCGAGGCCCAAACTTCATGGCAGGAGGCGCCAATGAACCTGGGCAACATCCCAGGTAGGGTCTGGCTCCAGCAGGCCCCTGCCCACACCACGGAGCTGCCCTGCACCACCTCACCTCCTCGTTGCTCTGCAGAACATCCATGATGAGGTCCTGGGGGGCCAGCAGAGCCCCCTCCTTCTTCAGGGTGAGCCGCGGCAGTAGCCCGCATGTCTGGTAGTAGCGCTCCGCCGCCTGCCCCACCAGCCACGACACTGAGCGGCTCTCGCTGCCGCTGGGAGGGGGATGAGGAGAGTCACTGCAGGGACTGTGCCACGGATCCCAGGCACCACAGCCCAGCCAGCCCTTCCACCACCAGCACCCATGGGACACAGGGCAGGGCCGGAGCCAGGAGGCAACTGTGGTCCCTTCAGGCTGGTACAACTCAACTCAGCCTCTCTTGGAAACACAATTGCGGGTGTCTGCCCCCACAAGGGGATGCCTGGCCTCCCAGCTGGCCAAAGCCACCAAGTCATTTAAGTAATTTGGGCTGGTTTGGACAGGGCTGGTCCTGCTCAGGCAGGGTTTGGACTTAACGCAACCTCTGGAGCTCCCTGCCAGCCCCACGGCGCCAGGCTGTATGCCAGTGGGAAGAGGATGCTCAGGAAGAGAGGAAACATGATGAGAAAGGTCTTCCTGGCAGGGGGCATTTGTGCCTCTGGGGCTCTGGGAAAACATCCAAGCCTGGAAACTCAGCGATGGAAACCACCTCTGAACGGCAGCAGCCATAGTTTCAGTTTCATAGCTGGTTGGGCCAGAAGGGACCTGAGCAGATCATCAAGTCCAACCTCCTGCCATGGCAGGAAAGAGTACTGGGGTCAAACGACCCCAGCAAGGTGCACATCTAGCCTCCTCTTAAAGACCCCCAGGGTAGGAGCCAGCACCACTTC
>NW_017729017.1:2318828-2329758 GCF_001723915.1 Gavialis gangeticus
ACCTTCTTTTTGCCCCCTATGTATTTAAAAAGGACTTCTTGTTGTCCTTGATCTGGGTCGCTCGTCCCAGTCCCATCTCCACCTTGGCCGTCCTGACCCCCCCTGCAGCCCCGAGCAGCCGAGGTCTGGTCCTCCCTGCCACTGGGTGTGCGCCTCCCTTTTAGCTAGGAGACGTTCCCAGATGCTTTTGGTGAGCCATGGGGGCTTTTGCAAGGGCGGCAGGGAATGTAACTGAGGAACAAAGGGGATAAAACAGTTTGGGGGAAAGGGGCACCGGGCAGCGAGACGGCCGGGCGACCAGGCTGCAACTGACTGTCCCAGCGAGACCCTGCACTGTTTGGTCACCAGGACCAGGAGCAGGACTTGGCAGCAAGGCAGCTAGGGCATGTCTGGGTATCGCAGCGCATGGTGCCTGCCGAAGAGGCTGACAGCAGCACAGTAAAGTCTCTTGTCCCTGGAGCAGCCTCTCTCAACAACCCACTGATTCCCTCATCCACGTGCCTGAGGTGCCCCCCTGGGCCCTACAAGGGCAAGACTCCAGGCTGCAGACCACCCTTGAGGCTCACCAGCCTGCAGGCTGCCATCACCTCCAAGTGCCAGTGGCAGGTCCCGGGAGCACAGGGAAGCCCCTGACCCCTTCGAGGGCACCGGCCTAGGTAGGGATGGACAGAGGGCTCCGTCTCCCCCCTCCCCATGCAACACCTTCAGCCCAGGCCCTGAGAAGGGCATGGCCCTGCCCTTGCTTGGACTGGGGAAGGAGCTGAGCCTGGCTCTTACCTGTGGGGCACAGGGATAAGGAAGACGTTATCCTGGACGCGCACCCGCACACGGATGGGGGGTGGTGGTGGTGGTGGTGGTGGTGGGGGCTGGTGAGGGGAAAGAGAGGTGTCAAGACCCATAGGAGACCCAGGGGGACGGGGGGTTGATGGGACCTCCCAGCACTCTGAGGCACCCTGCCCCCCTTCCACCCACACAGAGCCCAGATGCCTGGCCCCTTGCCCAGGCCGTTTCCCCCATGGGCTCCCCCGCGCTTCACCTGTGTGATGTTCACCTGTGGGGGTGGGCTCTCTCCACTGCCCCCCGTGCCACTGGCTCTGCCGCCACTGTCCGTCAGCCTGGGGGTTGCAGGATGGGCAGCCCCCAGGGTGCTACCCCCACGCGTGCGGCCCAGCAGGGTCCTCTCCATGATGCAAGTGAGGCGGCTCTGCCTGACCCTCCTGGTCCGGGGGGGTGCGGGTGGGCGGTGGCCCCCGCTGTCACTCTCGGGCCCCGTACTGTCCCCTGAGTCCGAGGGCAGCTCGTCCAGGCCCCTGCGGCCCCGCTTGCGGCCCCCGCGGCTCGCCCCCATGTCATCCTCCAGCCAGTCGTCCCCCACATACTGGTCAGCCGGGATGAGGGCCGGCTGGGCTGTGGGCTCAGGTGGGCCCCGCTCTGGGCTCCGGGGGCGGAGGGATTGGGCACTGCCCAGGCTGCGGATGGCTGCTTGGTACTCAGCCTGGCTGCTCCCAGGCACCCGCAGCTCCAGCTTCTCCCGCTCAAGGAATCCTGGAGTCCGGGTCTGCTCATCTTCCGGCACCCGCGGGGCCAGAAGCCGCTGCCTCTTCTTGACAGGCCTCAGCGGGGTCATGCAGGTGTCCTGCTCCTCACCGTGCTCCAGCCAGCTCCACTGAGGCCCACGGGGCTCTGGCCTGTCCCCCCCACGCTCACTCGGGACCCTGGACGGTGCGGGCGGCTGCTTGGAGGATCCTTCGCTCTGGGGCCGGGTGGCAGGAGCAGAGAAGCGGGGAGTCAAAGGCTCCGAGAGCTCTGGGTCGAAGAGCTGACTGTCCTGGGACGACTGGGGGGGCTGCACCGCTGGAAGGAAGATGTGGGAGATGCTGAGCTGGGCCCACAGCCCCCAGAGTCCCCCCAGAACAAGGCTACTGTGTGTTAACCACATCAGAGCTGCCACATACTGGGTCAGACCCGAGATCCATCCTGCCCTGTCCCGTGTCCCACAGGGAAGAGAGCAGAGCTGCAGGGAGAGTGACTGGGGCTGAGCAAGGGTTTCCCTGTTCCTCTCTTCTTGCAGCCTTGAGCATGGAGGTCCAGGCAGGGCTGCTGAAGAGGCCGTGCCCCTTACCCCCTGTCCCAGAGCCACCACTGCCCCTTTCCTCCAAACACGTGTCCAAGCCCTGGCTGAGCTCTCGGCTCTCACTACTTCTGGGGTCCACGAGTCCCCTTTTAATGCCACACTGGGGAAAAAAGAACTGCCTGCTCGCTCCATGTGTGACCCTCGTTCCTGTCTGGTGAGACAGTAACGAATCCCTATCAAGTGTGTTACAAAACCCTTCTCCTGCTCCCCCTCCAGCATCTCTTTTCTAGACTAACCAGGCCTCGCCTCATTAGCCTCCTCCTAGGGAAGCCCCTCCGAGTCGCTCAGCATCCTCGTGCCCTTCCCTGCACCTTCTCTCTGTGTCCCAGGGTGAAGACAGCCAGACCCCCAGGGAGAAAGAAAAGCCCCTTGGCAGGGACTATGCAGGCTCTCCCCTGGACGATGGTGGAGGTGGTGGGGGAAGGAAGCAGTGCCAGGTTAAGGGCCCTCCTGCTGCTCTTCAGTGCCCCGTGCCGCAGGCTCAGCACAGGGAGCACTCCAGAGACTGGGGCATGGCAGGACCCCCAGGGTGCCAGGTAGGGCACACTCACCTCGGCCTGCCATGGCGTCCCTGAGCAGGCGCTCTGTGGCATGGCAGTTCAGCCACGTCTCCTGGTCCAGGTCCCGGCCATACAGGTTCACCCAGTCCTTGAGGGTGTCCAGAGGGTTCAGCCCCTGCAGGGGAGACGGGGACACGAACAGTCAGGGCCAGGGGAGGCCATGGAGCCCAATGGGCCCCTGCCAAGCCCGCTGTCTTCACCTTGGCATTCCTCAGTACCACCGACGCTCCCTTCTGGATCAGCAGCTCGGCCACGTCGAAGTGGCCACAGCTGAGGGCATCGTGCAGGGGGGTGATGCCCTCGCAGCCTGGCCCCCCCGGGTCGTCGATGGCAGCCCCATGCTCCAGCAGCAGGCGGACGATCTCTGGGGGTGGAAGCCGGAAGTCAGACTTGGATGTCCCAGACAGGGGTGTCCCTTGTCCCTCTCCACGCCTAGCACTCACCCACATGCCCGTGGTTGCAGGCCTCGTGCAGGGGGGTCCAGCCGCAGTAATCCCGTGGGTTCAGAGGGTGACCCTGGGGCCAAGAAGAAAGAGACGCAGGCAGGGCTCGGGGTCACACTGGGACCAAGAAAGCCACAGACAGGGAGAGGAGAGATGCAACCTGTCCCCACCCCCATCTCCTCAGTCTGATCCTATTAGCCTCACTCCTCCCCCGTGACCCTCACCAGTCCCTGCAACCCAGTCTTTTATGTTTCCATCCCAAAAAACTTCCTGTGCTTGCAAAGATTCATAGAGCCACAGAGCCACGGGGCTGACAGGGAGCCCCAGGGTCATATCCAGTCCCAGTCCTGCTGGAGGCAGGATCAGCCCCATCCAAATGCGCCACACAAACCCGTGCCCGACCTCAGAGCCACACCATACAATAACTGCCCTTGAGACAGCCCCAGGCATTGCCCCCGCCCCTGCTCCCAGAATACAGGGAGGGCCGCGGCCACCAACATCCTGCTGCTGCCAGGGGCCTCATGGATGGTGCAGAGAGCCCAGGCCCAGGCCGTGCCCCCGCTGCAGAGGAAGGCAAAACCCCACAGTACGACCAGTCTGAGCAGGGGGAAATCCCATCCTGCCCCAGTGCAGCATGGGGCTGAGCCTGAGCGCGGGGGCAAGCCCCTCCAGCCAGGACCCTGTGGGGTTGGTGCCAGCAGGAGCATTGGCACAGCCCAGCCCCATCCCGAACACCCAGCGCCTCTGGGGGAGGCTTAAACCCGACACTTGGAGCAGAAAGTGGGGGGGCTAGAATTCCCTTCCAGCCCCACACAGCAGCCATGCTAAACCTTCACCCCTGATGAAATGCGCCCACTTCTGGGGGGGGAAGCCCAGCAGCAAAGCATAACAAGAAAGCCTAGCTGCATGCCATCGCCCCTCCACCTCCATCCCAATAGGGGCTCCCAGGGCATCACGGGAGACCTGAGAAATGGCTGCAGGTGAGGGAGCGCCCACAGGGCTCCGTTCCTGTTGCTGCCTCCTACCTGCCCCAGGAGGAGCTGGGCACGGCGCAGGTCCCCCTCGATGCAGGCGCGGTGCAGCGGGGTCTCGCCACGTTCGTTCCGCCGGTTCCACTACAGGGCATGGGGAGGTGAGGCCCCCAGGGCAGGCATAGACCCCAAGGCAGTGCCAGCCCAGCACCCCCACCCTGCAGTGTCCAGCCCCAGCCCCTCTCCTGACAGTGACGCAGGGAATATGGGGACCACAACCCACAGAGGAGGAGAGACAGCCCCCCTTCACCTTGTTGATCCTCCGGCGGCTGGGCACACTCTTGTTGTAGCCGTCCAGGTCGTCCTCCTCCCCGTCTGGAACACACGTCCCATCAGCAGCAGGCAACAGCTGCTGTCGGGCCTAGGGCAACCCCAGCGCCCCTCAGGACTGGGGCAGGGGCTCCGTATGGCATCACCCCCTTGTCCTCCTCTACCCCCACTCCCAGCTTCATCCACCACCTGCGCTCCTTACCCTGCTGCACCATGCACAGCCTGGGCCCACCACTCACCGCTCTCTGACAGCTCCAGGTCACTCTCTCCCAGGGGCTCGCTGCTCTCCAGCTCCTCTTCCTCCTCCTCCTCCTCAGTGCTGCCCCCAGCCAGGGCCTCCAGCCTGGCCAGTGTGTTGGCAATCTCGGCACTGCCCTCCTTTTGCTGCACTGCAAGCAGGTGCTGCAGGACTTGCCGCTGCAGGGAGAAGGGATGAATCACAATGGGAAGGGACCTCAGGGCCAGCCCCCAGGTGCAGGCTGCCACAGGTGTCCTGGAGCACCGGCGTGTGTGCGAGGGCACAATCAGTTCTCAGGAGGGCCAGAGTCAGGACTCCTGGGTTCCAGCTCGAAGCCCCACAAGGAAGACCCTGGGTACAGCCCAGTTTCCCAGCCTGCCCCTGGCTCAGCTTGGACCTTGGTGCCAGCCACATGTCCACCCCCCTCCCTCACCTGCAACCGGGGCTCGCCGGCCCTCTCAGCACAGTCCAGTGCATTGTGGAGACAGGACTCTAGTGCCGGGCAGGCCTCCCCAGCCTCCTCCTTGACCAGGGCGATGTTCAGCCACGTCTTCCCTTCCTGGGATGCAAAGGGTGGGTCAGGCCCCTGGGTGAGGTGATGGGGTGGGGTTCCCTCCCTTCCCACCCCAGGTCCAGGGTCATTCAGTTCCCCAGAGGGGCAGGGGCTCAGGGGACGCTGGGAGAGGTGCAGGCCTCTGGCTTGCTGGGGCTTCTTCCTGCCTCCAACCCCAATGTCTACCTCCTGCTCCCCAAACTCACCCCAGAGCAGAGCCTGGCAATGAGGACCTGCATGCTCAGGGCAGCCAGGAAAGGCCCCCAAACCGCCCTCCCCAGACCAGCTCTGACCACGATCTGGCCTCAGCTGGGCCATGAGCCCAAGCTACAGCGGAGCCCAAACCTGGACGCCCCGTCTCACCTCCAGCGGGACGCCCTGACGTAGTGCCAACTCGGCCTCGTAGTGCCGCATGGCTTGCGCGTGCTCCTTCAGGTCCCAGAAGGTGGCAGCCAGTGAGACGTGGATCACAGCCAGCTCCTGCTCCGGCCTCTGCAGGGCCTTAGCGTATCGGAGCTGCGGAGACCAGCGACAGCACACATGGGCTGCAGGCAGGCCCCTGGCCAGTCTCAGCTTTCCCTGCAGCCAGCTCAGCCCCTTCAGTCGCCTTCACCTCCTCCCCACATACCCCAAGTGCCTCAGGGGTGAAGACCCCAGAGGTCTTGGGGGAGAGAACACAGAACAGCTGCCACAGGCTGGGGCAGACCCCAGGTCTGTCCTGCCCAGTCCTATGTCCCATGGGGCAGAGAGCAGAGCTGGTGGGAGAGTGACCGGGTCCAAGCAGAGTTTTCCCCTGCTCCTCTCTCCCTGCAGCCTCCAGCGCTGAGGTCCAGGCACAGCTGATGCTGAGGCTGTGCCCCTTGCTCCCTGCTCCAGAGCCACTGATGCCCCTTTCCTCCACGCATGTGTCCAAGCCCCGGTTCCAACCCAGAGCCCTGGGGGAGGGGAGGGCAGCACTTGTCCACACGATACCTGCTAACACAGCCTGCGGCCCACGGGCCCCTGCCCTGCCTGCACTCAGAGGCAGCAGGCACCGACCCGACTCACCTGCCTCTCATAGGCCTCTATGGCGCGCCGATAGTCCCCGTGCTTAGAAAACAGGTCGCCCAACTGCTCGCACAGGCCCAGAGCTGCCTGCAGGTCACTCGTCGCCGCCTCTTCCAGGGCCTCCTGCAGGCGGCTGGCCTTCGTGGCTGCCAGAGGCCAGCGGCATCAGAGCCGAGCTGGGGGCTTGGGTTGCAGCCAAGCCCTCCCCAGGCCCCCCAAATCCCTCCTGTTGCCCGGCAGAGACTCAGGGTACTTGGGTTTGCTAACCCCCTGCACAGGACCAGATCTCACGTGTCCAGTGTGTTACTCAGGGACCCACTGGGCATCCCCCCAGCGTGGCTGCAGCCTTTGGGCACTGCTGGGGGCCAAGGAGGAACTGTGCTGCTCCTCAGGCACCTCCCCTAGCTGGGGGAGCAGGCGGGCCAGCCTGCTCGATGGAGGGGACGAGACTGAGCCCCGCGACTAGAGCCAGAAGGCCGAGGCAGGAGGCTAACTGTCCCAGTTCTGCCCTCTGCCCCAACTCGCTTTGACCCCTGTAGCGAAGGGGTTGACAGCCACCCTCAACTCACCGTAGCGCAGGCTCCGGAGGATGCTCTCTTGCTGCTGGGGCTGTTGCGAGCCCAGCTGGTGGGCCTTCCTCAGCGAGCGTTTGGCTGCCACAAAGTCCCCCAGGCTGAGGAGCACCTGCAAGGCACCGGAGGGCTTGTCAGTGGGGACTGAGGTTGGGAAGGGGGGTACAATAGCCTCCTGGTATTCTGCCCTGCTCTGGTGAGGGTCCCTGGCTGCCTGACCACAGGAAGAGAAGGGACAAGCACCCCCCTCACTCAGCCCTGAATCAGGGGAGACAGCAGGGCAAAGCCCCCTGCTTTGAGGGCCGGTGCCAGCTCCAGGGGTTGAAGAGAGGTCCCCCAGTGGGGAGAAGCCAGGGGCCCCACTGCCTCGGGCTCACCTGGGCAATGCTGGTGCAACACTCGCTCTCCATGCCCTTCTCTTTCATGGTGCGGGCACACTCCCGTGCCCCCTCCAGGCACCGCATGGCCTTGGAGTGCTGCTCCTCACGCAGGTGGATGTTGCCCAGGTTGAAGTAGGCGCGGTACAGGTCCTCGAAGAGGCGGCTCTGCCTGCAGAGAGGCCAGGATCAGAGGTCACAACAGCCCCTGGTGCCCCCAGGAGGGTCCCCTACCTGCCATGGCACCCCCAGCGCCCCCAGCTCTGCACTGCGGGATCCTGGTCACCCACCTCAGTGCAAGGGCTAAGCTTTAGAGCCAATGTGAAACACTCAGTCCCAAAGCTGCGGGGTCACATCCAGTCCAACCCTTCCCTGAGGCAGGATCGGACAAACTGACAGCCCAGACAAACCCCCGAGTGCAACCTCAGAGCCACACGACAGCTGCCCTGACACAGCCCCAGGCATCACCCCCGCCCCTGCTCTCGGGATATAGCGGGGCTGCGGCCGCAAATGCCCTGCTGCTGCCAGGGCGGTGATGGGTGCTGCAAAGAGCGCAGGCCAAGAAAAGCAAAACCTCCCAGTCCGCACCAGTCTGAGCAGGGGGGAAATCCCTTCCTACACCAGTGCAGCGTGGGGCTGACCCTGAGTGCAGGGAAAGACCCTCCAGCCAGGACCCTGCGGGGTTGGTACCAGCCGGAGCATTGGCACAGCCCAGCCCCATCCCCAGCCTGGGCTGCAGCACCCCGCACCTCTGGGGGAGGCTTCAACCCCCCGACACATGGAGCAGGAAGGTGGGAGAGGCAACCACAGTACTGCATGCACTTTTGGCTTCATGTTTTAAAAAGGCTGTGGAGAAGTGAGAGGGTCCAGAAGCAGCCACAAAGAAATCCCTATAGCAGAGCACAGGCTTCGCTGCGCCTAGATCGTGCCTGTCCAAGCGTCTCCTTGACACCTCCAGTGATGCAGAGTCCCCCCCTTCCTAGGCGTCTCTCGCATGGCCCCTGCTTTCACTGAGAAGCATTTCCTGATGTCTAGTCTAAACTGATTTCGCTGCAACTTCAAGCCGTGGCTCTGTGTCCTCCTCTCTGCAGCAAGAGACAAACGAGGGGAAGCTCCTTCTCTGGCCGCCCATCAGGTGTTTGCAGGCTGCTGTCGTGGCCCCTCTTAAATGCTTTTTCTATAAGCTAAATCTGCCCGGCTATTCCAGCCTCTTCTTGCGCAACTTCCCTTCCAAGCCCTTGAACATTTTGGTTGCCACTTCTGGCCCCTCTCACTTCTTCACGGCCTTTTTAAAACGTGGAGCCCAATACTGCATGCAGCTGCCCCAGGTGCACGGGCACAACTCTCCACATTCACATGCACACCCCACAGCCACCACCCTCCACCCCCAAGCCACAGCTACCAGCCCCCTCCTCCAGCAGCTCAGCAGCCAGGTGGGCAGGCAGCAGCAGCACAGGACTTGGGCCCCTGGTACATGTTACATTTATCACGCATTTAACTGGTGAATTGTGCAATAAACATAAACCAGTCACAGGCACAGAGCAACGATTGCAGGGTAAAAACGCCTCTTCTGCTATAAAAAGAGCCAGGCAGCTACCAAGTGAGTGCCTGAAAGCGTGCAACAGCTCTAAAGCCGGTTTCACCCCAGCTTTCACTTGTACGTGTAGCAGGGCCAAGGCAACTCCTGCGCTAGCCGGACGGGGACAGCAGCACCAAGATTAGACTGCAGCGCCCACAGCAAGGGGCTCCCTGCTCCATCTGGCTCGCACACCCCTGGGAATGGAGCCAGGCCCCAGGAGGAGAGGACGGGGGAAAGCTGCCACAAGCCCCAGGAAAGTGCTTGGTTCTTACTCTGAGATGAAGATGCTCTTCCTTATGTACCGGCTGCACTGGCCCTGGTCCTTCAAGCTGTCGTAGACCAGCCCCAGGTTGAGATAGAGCCGTGCCCGCATCTCGCTCCGCTCCCGCGGCGGCACCTCCCCTACGACGCATGCAAGCTGGCCTGTTACTGTGTTGCCTGGTGGGGAGGGGCACGCAGGGCGCCTGGGCAGAGCCAGGGCCAGGAGAGTGGGATGGGGACAAGCTAGACGACCATGTCCCGCAGGGTGGTTCTGCCCGGGGGAAGGGCCTGGCACGTGGGGCAGGGAAGCCAGGGGAACGGTCCTGATCTTGCCCCAGCATGGACCCCACAAGCTGACCAGGGCTGTGTATCCCATAAGCCCCTGCTGTCACCCAGAGCAGGGCTGGGCACCATCCCCCAGCTGCTGCATGAGCTGCTATCCCAGGCATAGGGCCAGCTGGGCAGCCCCCGGACATCGAGGCCCTGGGTGGGACGCAGGCTGGCACGGGCCAGTGGAGAAGCCCGAGGGGCCCTCACCTTCCAGCCTTTCGTCCACGATGGCCAGGCTCCTTGTGAAGGCCTGCTCAGCCTCCCGCAGCGCCTCGCCCGACTGGCTGCTGTCGGCGATAAACATGTAGGTGCGGCCAATGGTGGCCCAGGCTCTCTGCTGCTCGGCGTGGTTTGAGAGGGAGCGGGCCAGCTCCAGGTGCTGGTGCTGATGCTGCAGGGACAGGGTGGGAGTCAGCACAGCCCTCGGCACCTGCGACAACCAATCCCTCGACACCCGCTCCCCCCTGCTGAGCCGCTCAGCAACCACCCGAGCCACCGGCCCCTGCGGTGCCTGGCCCACCTTGAGCGCCGCATCGTAGCTCTCCAGCTCGGCCAGGCGCTCCCCGATCTTCCGGTGAGCCACGGCGCAGCCCAGCACGTCTCCCGCGCTCTCCAGCAGGCGCAGCTCCTGCCGGTGCTCCTCCAGCGCCTCACGGTACCGCCCTGCCGGGAGCAAGGGGAGGCAAACAGGTGGCATCCCCGACGGGGAAGCTCACAGTGACGCCAGGGCAGCCTGGAGCCGACGGCCCCTCTGCCTGCTGCTGAGGGCAGGACACGGGAGCTGGAGCCAGGTGAGGGCACGGGGAGGGGATCCCGCATCTGACGGGGGCGCAGAGCAGCGAGGGTCGGGCCACTCCCCCACCTGTGCTGCCACGTGGCGCTCCCGGCACAGCCCGCTACGACGGTGTGGATGGGGCTGCTGCGGCCGCAGGCAGGAGCTGGACTAGACGAGGCCCCTGCGCTCCCTGCGGCCGTGCGAGTCGGACCTACTGGTCACGCAAGCTTGGCCCCTCGCCCTCAGAGACCCCAGGGGCCCTTCCCCTGCTGGTGCCCCCCCACAGGCTCATCCGCTCCCTCCCCAGCCCCGGGGGCAGCTCCGACCCAGCCATCCCCCCCCCGCACACCCCGCAGCGTCCTGGCTGCGGCTGACTCTGGTGCACGGCGGCGGTAGTGCGGTACACGTGTGCCCCCAGCTGCACCCAAGGCCGGCACCAGGCGGAGCCCCCCCCATGCTCACCATGCCGGGCCAGCGCATCCCCCAGCTGGTTGCAGATGGCGGCTTCCTCCTGGGGGCGCCCCCCGTGCCGAGCCCGTGCCCGCGCCTTCTGCAGCTCTAGGGATACAGCAGGGGGTCAGCCCCCGGGGGGGTGCGGGGCACCAGGCCTCACTGACCCCTGCTCTGCCTTGCACTGCACCCGTGGGCTGGGCCCCGCCCCTTTATAGGCCCCACCCCTTCCCTTGTACCCCCTCCCTTTGCCTGAGCCCCTCTCTTGGTGTCGACCACGCCCCTTTGGCGAGGCCCCACCCCCAGGCCC
>NW_017729017.1:2329808-2336591 GCF_001723915.1 Gavialis gangeticus
CCCCCCTTGGCGTCCAGGCCCCGCCCCCTTACCGGCACCCCTCTCCTTGCCTGAGCCCCGCCCCCCAGTGTCGTCCCGGCCCCCGTCTAGCCCCCCGGCCGCCCCCCGCCGGGCCTGGGCGCTCACGCCGTATCTCCCGCTCCAGTTCGCCGCTCATGCCGCCGCCGCCGCCGCCGCCGCTCTAAGCTCTCCCGCGCTGCCTCCGGGGCAGCCCTCGCCTCCCGTCCATTGGTCGCGCGCGGGGCAGCGCCGCATTCTCATAGGCGGGCGCCGCCGCCACTCAAAACCCGCCGGGCCAATCGCAATCGAGAAGGGAGGGAAACAACGCCCGTCCTCATTGGCTGGGGGAGATTCCAGCTGCAGGACTACGAGTCCCGGCATGCCGCGCATCCTCCCCGCCAGCACCCTCATAGGCCACTCAACCCTGCCGCGACCGACCCTTCTCCTTGCCCTCTAGCGGCGGCCGGAAGCGTCCCGGCATCCTGTGCGGCGCTGCCGGAAGCGGATGGAACACTGAAGTCCTGCGCTATGCTGCCCCGCGAGGTTTATTGGCGCTGTCGACGGTCCCGGTCACGTTTCTCCTGTTCGCTGCGACCCGGCCCGTGTTTCTCGTCCTGCCGGATTTACAGCCCCGACGCCCCGGGACCGCAGACCCCCCGGGCCTGACAGGCCAGCCGCGCCCAGGCGCTTGCCCGCCGAGAGCTTTTTTGCAGCGACTCAAACGACTGGATGACAAGAACGTCCCCTTGCTCCTGGGACCACCCGAAGCAACAGGACCACTCGCCCCGGCTCCCGCTCTGCTGCCCGTGCCCGACCGCTCCGAGGCGTCCCTGTCCTCGCCGATCCACTTGTGATAACAGTGACCTCTGCGGTGCCTTCCAGCGCCTGGTCTGAGGGGCTCCATTCAAGTAATCGAGTCCTACTGCAGTGAATCGAGTCTGCACGTTGCGCTGCAGGGTGCTGGGCTGGAGCCATCAAGCCACGCTGTAGTTTAGCAAATGATAAACCTCCGGAGCGATCGAGGGGTTTTGTGCATGTTGGGTTCACCCGCAACCACCGCGATGGATCCTGCAGGCCAACGTTTACCAAAGGACAGTGATACTGTCACCTTTGTCCAGACCTTGACCTTCAACCCATCGCAAAAAATAGGCTGTGAAGAAGCGGTATAAAGCAAGACAACTGCCAGCAAGGGGGGTGCAGTGTCCTGCTCCCAGGCGCAAGTGCAGGATCCTACAAGACCTGCTCCCTGCCTGCATGGGGTAAAGGTCTCTGTGCGGCTGCGATCATACGAGGGCTGACAACTCGCTTTGTATCAGGAAAGAGTCTTTTTCTGTAGTTTAGTTTTGTAGCTCTTTGGCAGTTGTTAAAACAAGACTTTCTGCTATTCGTCAACTGAGCGTTGTGTCAGTTCATAAAACACCAGGTTAAAAATTCGCTTTCTAAGTGCAACTGTGTCTCCCCCGGCTTCTCGGTGCAGCAGCACTTTGGGGGCTCGCTGTCCTGTCTGCTCCCCGAGACCATGCCGATGTTGCTCCCCTCGCTGGGCTTTACCCCATGTCCTCTGGCTCTTTACCTGCCGCTGCTGCTGGGCTTCTGTCTCCATCCCCGGTGCCCCTAGTTGAAAGCCGGATGAGGGTCCGGCTGCACTTCTCCCTGCACCTCGTGGGACGTCCTGTCACCCCATCTGGGCTCCAGCCAAGGTCTCCAGAGCAAGGCGGTGCAAGCCAGGGGCACCGGGGTGACCTGCATGGCTCCAAGCAGAGCTTGTGGGCAGCATCCACAGGCTCCTTCGCTGCCTCCACAGGGCAGTGTGCGCTGGCCAGCGCTTCCTCCTAGCCCCGGGTTCATCATTCGTGTTCTGTGCTCTAGTCCTTGCTCCCTCCGTTGCTGACTCGGATGCCTCAGTTGTGCCTGCCTCTCCCTCCAGAAATCCTTCCACCTTATAAGGCTTTGTCCATTTTAGTCACACCAACTTCCTGTGTTTCCCTCCCAGCTGCCAGGTCCCACGGTACCTTGAAGCCACCAGCTGTGGGTGGGGGACGCTGGCAGAATGCAACAGATCCAGGTGCACTGACAAAGATTTTCTTGGCCCATAGTTGATGGTTAACCAACCAGATCCGTGGATGCCGATTTGGTGACTGGTATCTAGTAAGAGTGCAAAGCAAGGCATTTTAACATAAATCTTTTTTGGGGGCGTTGTTTTTTGGGTTTGTTTTGCAAATCTTTCTTTTGACATAAATCTTTTTTTGGGTGTGTTTTGCATTTATAACACACACACACTTTTTTCCTGCAAAAATATTAACTATATATGTATATAACTCCACCTCCAACACTGCCAAGTGGCCAATTGGCAGTTCAAAGCACACTAAAATCCTGTTACACAGTTCACTCCGTGCACCCATCTCCATACCTATACGCACACCCACTTCCCTCCTCAGAGGGTCTACTCCTAAAAAAGTCGATGCCAGACCCCTCTCCACCAGATGAGTTCTGACATTTCTTTCCCATTGTTGTCTTCCTGTAGTACCAGTACATTTCACCGAGTCCCATTTTAATACAGTCCTCGACTGTGGGGTCCGAGTGTCTGTTTGTGAGCAGGTTCCTGACTTTGCACAGGGCAGACCTGGTTGAGGGTGCTGTCGCAGCCCCTTGCTGCTTGGTCAAGTGCCTGTAGAGAACCATTTCCCCTGTCAGGTCTCTGAACCCTGTCACCACCGGGAGGAGCACGTGGACTTTCCTTCACACCTCCGTGTCGTATGGGCAGTCCCAGACATTGGCGATGCCTAGGGGGTGCACGTGGGTGAACAAGCAGCCCCTGAGATTAGCCATGCATCCCCTGGAAGTGCCAGCCGTGAAACTGGAAGTGCCCTTCCATTTTCACTGGTGGTGGTTCCCCAAACTAGGGAGGCACCAGTTGCCCATGGTCCCAGAACAGGTGGTTGATCCTTTCTGTCTGTCTCAGGCAGTTCAATGGACCTCTCTGCCCTGCGCTGTCTCTCCATGGCCTCACGGAGGCAACAGGTCCTCAATCTTACCCAGAACTAAGCAGGTGCTCTTGCTCACATTGAGCTTGGCCCCTGCTGCCGCTCCATATACCTGCATGTGTTGTAGTGCTCTTTCCACTGACCCTTTGTCCCTGCACATGATGTCCAGGTCATCCATGTATGCGAGGACTTGTGTCTCCTCCCCATTCCTCCCAGGGATTTTCAGTCCCTTCATCCCTGGGTCCTGCCTGAGTCGTTGTGCTAATGGTCCTATTACACAAATAAACAGGATCAGGGCTCAACCACAATCGGGGCTATCAGGGACCTGTTCACCAAGACCCTGCTGCTCACACTGGTGCACAGTGCTTTAACCCAGGTAACAAAGGTTGCTGGGACTCGGATCTTTTCCAGCGTCTCTAGTAGGAAGTGATGGGATACCCAGCCGTAGGCCTTGTCCAAGTCGAGGTTCGGCACAGTCACGCTCTGTCCTCACTCCCACTAGTACTGGAGCGCGTCACGCTGCTGCATCAAGGCATCATGGATCTGTCGCCCCGGTAGTGCGCACGCCTGGTCCCCATGGATCACTGCACCTATAACAGACTTAAAGTGCTCAGCCAAGACTTTGGCCATTAGTTTATAATCAAAGTTCAGGAGTGTAATTGGGTGCCAGTCTCTCAAGTCCCACCTCTCCCGCTTCTTGTACAGAGCGGTTATGAGGCCTTCCTCCATCCCTGCTCCCAGGTGGCCTTCCTGCAAGCACTTCCTATAGACCTCCAGCAGGCCTGGGCCCGCCTGGTCCCAGAAAGCAACACAGAAGTCTTTGGGCAAGCCGTCTGTCCCCAAAGCCTTATTGTTCTAGACGCTGTGGAGTGCTGCATTTATCTCCTCCAGCCTCCAGTCCTTCACCAGCCTCTGTCCCTCATCCTTCCCGAGGACCCGTGTGAGCCTCTCAAGTCAGTCTTGCACTGCCCTGGGGTCCTCCAGTCGTGCCATGTAGAGCTCCCAGCAGAAAGCTGCTGTCGTCTCCAGCATCCCCTCGTTCAACCAGTGCTCCACTCCGGTTCTGTCTACCAGGCTGGTCATTGCTTCTTCTTGGTTTCCTTTATTTTGCTAAAATAAGCAGGCCACTCATCCCCTCCTCCACCCAGGACCTGTGCCTTTTTTGCCTGGATCCACCAGGCTGTGTTCGCAGATGAGCTGCTGTAGCAGCCTGGAGGATCTCTCTGGTCCTTTCATTTGGCCTCCACTTGTTCTGTCACCCACCTCAAGGATGCAGTTCATGTCCCCCGTGATTATCACTGACCAGCCACTGGGCACTGCTACCGTCATGTTCTTGAGGAAGGCATGTTTCGCTGTCTTATTTGCTGGTGCATATGCATTCAGAAGCTCAAAAGTCCTTTCTTTTGTTTCCAGGTTTTCTTCCATATACTTAAGATGTCTAAGATCATGGAAGAACAGATAAGAACGTCCAAAAACATATAAACACATTTTGTAACTTGGATGCTCTTGCATGTTCCTATGTTGTTAGATTGTTCGAAGAACATGGAAGAACCTTTGTTCTGAGAGCGTACAAGAACATAGAAAACTTTCTTGTATGTTCTCTCATGTTCTTATATGTCCTTAGACATTCTTACATGTTTTTAGACAGTCTGAGAACATATAAAACGTTCTCATTTGTTTTTCCGTATTCTTATATGTTCTTCAACATTCTTCGGGTGTGTGTAGATGACACGGGAGTTAATGTAGACTGTCCAACATTTTTTATTTGGCTTTTTTTTGGTGTGGTACATTTTTGTTTGCACGACACGGCGTTTGTATGTGCATGAACAGCACTTTCGTGCAAGTTAAGCCTCCGTGTGTCATTCCCTGCAGATTTCAGTAGGGGAGTCAAATACCAATTTACCCCCTAGAATGGAAGGCGGCGGCCCCTCCTGGCGAAGGGGATTAATTACAAGTCTTGGGAGTCTCTGGCTGTTTGCATGAACAGGATGCACAGTTGAAGCGGCGTAACAGGAAAGGGTCGCAAACAAAACATCTCTGAGTGGTGTTACTTTACGGCGCTAAATGGACTTTAAAGCAGAGGGAAATCCCGCCACCCCAAGCAACGGAGCCCCCCGCCCGCTCTGCCCCGGGCAGCAGTTTCCTCACACCTTGGGCCTGCTCCCGTGCCGACCCGGGCACAGACCCTGCCCCCCGCACCACGCCCATTGGCCACACATAAGTGATCCTGCATCTTCATGCGTGTTACATGGACTGCAGCTCCTGGCATACGGTGCCACACTGCCCTCCACACTATGACTCCCAGCAGGCTACGCGCCCACCCAGCAAGCCCTGCATGTGGCTGAATCCCAGACTGGGGCTGGGCTGTGCCAATGCTGTTGCTGGCACCAGCCCTGCAGGGCCCTGGCTGGAGGGTTTTGCCCCGGCACTGGGGCTCAGCCCCACTGCACTGGGGCAGGAAGGGATTTCCCCCTGCTCAGACTGGTATGCACTGCGGGTTTTGCCTTCCTCTGCAGCGGGGGCGCAGCCTGGGCCTGGGCATCCATGACCCTCCGGCAGCAGCAGGATGTTGGTGGCCACAGCTCCACTGTATCCTGGGGGCAGGGGCGATGCCTGGGGCTGTTGGGGGTGACTGTATCATGTGGCAGCAAGCAGAAAACAGCGTTTTTGTGGCCAAAAGGTCACAGCTTATCTGGCTGTTTCCTCTTGGCTGCTTTGGTTGCCAGAAAACGCCGGTGCTTCTGGATGTGACAGGCAACAGCCCCACTGGCACCTGTGGTCGCTCTCCGTCAGCCAGATGTGGAAGAAACAGGCAGAGTGAATGTCCTGGGTCGGGCCATGATGCACTGAACAGAGTCGGCCGCATGAGAGCGATGTCATTGCTGTGGTGGTCCAGAAAATAGGTTTTTTATTGGACCAACCAACAACATAGGCAGGAGATAGTTTCATAGATTTCATAGACCTGGTGGGACTCCACCCATGACTGGACCTCGGGTATAGATGGCTATACCCTGTACAGGAGGGATCGACTAGATAAAAGGGGCGGGGGTGTAGCTCTCTATGTTAAGGAAAGCTACACATCCCTGCAAGCTGATGTTGGCGACCAGGGTGGATGACTGGAGACCTGGTGCAACGACGGTCCCTGCCTGGGCAGCTCATAGCGAGATGACCGCAGGGCGTGGAGCCGGGAATGAGAGGCGGCTGGTTCCCCGTCCTGGGTGCACTGCAGCCCGCCAACAGCCTTCATCTGTCCTGGAAGGGGTCTGATGCTGGGCCCCGAGTCCACCCCTCCTCATGCCAAGGGCAGAGCAGACACCAGCACTGAGTGGCATAATGATACCACCTCTCCTGAATGTCCCCTTCTTCCCCTGCCACGTGGTTCTTGCACATCTCCTGCCTGTTCCCTACCTCATCATTTCTCTCACCTCCAGCCCGTATTGACCTAGGGAGTTTCACCCGAGATTTTGTTCCATCCATGGCTTCTCTCTGCTGTGGCTGTGTCTCTCCTAGAGAAGGGGACTGTGATACCCGAAATCTCGTCTATGCTCACCCCAGCCATGCAGTCAGTCCCCATCTTTAAAAAAGGAGGAGGAAGGACCCAGGCAACTATAGGCCCGTCAGTCTTACCTCGATCCTAGGGAAACTCTTTGAGAAGATCATCATGGAGCACATCTGCAATGGGCCGGCCTCCGGGATGATGCTCAAGGGCAACCAGCACGGTTTCATTAGGGGCAGGTCCTGTCAGACCAACCTGATTGCCTTTTATGATCAGGTCACAAAGGCAATGGATGCAGGTGTT
>NW_017729017.1:2337089-2338298 GCF_001723915.1 Gavialis gangeticus
CCAACTTCCAAGGGAAGTGGTGCTGGCTCCTACCCTGGGGGGCTTTAAGACGAGGCTTGATGCCTACCTGGCTGGAGTCATCTGAGCCCAGTTTTTCTCCTGCCCAGGCAGGGGTCGGACTTGAAGATCTACAAGGTCCCTTCGACCCCACTTCTGTGGTTCTATGATTCAGTCCAATCACAGCTGTCACCACAAGACTTCTTGCCTCTCTCATATTTCCTGGACTTCCAGGGCAACAACATCCTTTCAACACAACCTGAGTCTATAAAGGATATGGGCTGAAACACTAATGATGCTTATAACCCCCGACGTAGCACGTTACAAGGGGCACAAGCCAGTCGGGCTTCTGTAAAGGAAAATCACGTCTCACTAGTCTACTAGACTTCTGTGAGCAGCTTAAGAGAGGTGGCAAAATGTAGGACTTGCCAGACTGCACCAAGCCCGAGGGCCATGAACTCAAGCGTGCTCTCCCACTGCCCCGGAGGAAAGTCCTGTAGACCGGGAGCCAGACCAAGAGCAGGAGGAGTTCAACTCTAGGCTAAAGGTCCAGGGAAAGCGCCAGAGCACAGCAGGACACTTGGAGCCTGGGCCCGACCTGCCGCAGCAGATAAGAAAGGCCTGCGGGATGGCGCGACACCCGGTACGTACCTGGAGGGCATGGAGGGTGCTGGGATGAGCTGCACTGATCCACCAGCACAGGCACGATTGATCGTGATGGGCAGCACCGTGGGCTTGGTGTAAAGTATAAAAAGAGCAGAACAGAAACGCACTTTGGATTTGTGCTTACCCCTGCACTGTCCGATCGCCCGGCTGCCAGCATGAATACAGGCTATGCAGTTTCCAGCCACTGAATAGCTGCCACTGGCTCATTCGAACCGTGTGGAGATAGGACCTAGCAGGTCCTGGAGGACACCATGTGGGGGGATTTGGGGGCATCTCCAGGCCTGAGCTCAGACCTGCACGCAGGCACAAGCCACAGCTCCAGGCAGAGACCCAGCTCTGGACTAGCCCGGCAGGCTGCCGCTATGGTTATGGGGTGGTGCTTAGTGCCCCCCAGTGCTGTTTGAGGTCTGGGGGGCTTCAGGGAGGTCTCTTGGGGGGTTCCCCCTCATCATGAAGGGGAGTGCAGGGGTTTAGCCCACTTCCCCCAGTTCATAGAACCACAGAAGTGGGGTCGAAGGGACCTTGTAGATCTTCAAGTCCAACCCC
>NW_017729017.1:2338936-2345133 GCF_001723915.1 Gavialis gangeticus
CCCGGGTCCTCCCTCTTCCCCTTCTTGAAGATGGGGACCACATTTGCTACCTTCCAATCATCTGGCACCTGGCCCAAGCACCACGATCGCTCATAGAGCCGTGCCAGGGGCCCCGCAATAACCCCAGCTAGCTCCCTCAACACCCTGGGGTGGAGAGCATCCGGACCTGCTGACTTGAACGCGTCCAGCCCCTCCAGAAGCTCTCTAACCCGGTCCTCCCCAACCTGAGGTCTGAAGGCGATCCCCTCGAGTCCGTCTGGCATCACAGTGGGGAGGTCCCAGTCCCTGCACAAGAAAACGGAGGTGAAGAATTGGTTAAAGAGGTCCGCTTTCTCCTCTGGCGCAACCACCAGATTGCCCAGCATACTTTGCAGGGGCCGCACATTACCCGGTGCCTTCTTCATCCTCCCTATGTATTTGAAAAAGGACTTTTTATTATCCTTGATCTTGGACGCAGTTAGAGGAGAATGGTTTGAAGTGAGCTGCTGGTACCAGGCTGGGAGCTACAGAGCAACTAGCTACACCTGGTGGTAACAATTCCTAATTACCGCAGTTCCTAATTACCCCAGTTCTGTGCACATGCAGTTAAAGCAAATGAGGTGTTGTGATGCACTACGGCATTTCACTGTACATTGAAAACACATGCAAGCAGCTTTAATTAAGGTGATTTCTGCCACTTTAAAACTGCCTTAAAGTCAGTCACTTGTATTAATTGATGACTTTAGTCTGCTTTAAGTGGCAAAAATCACCATGTGTATAAATTTAAAAAAAAGCCTTCGATCTGGTATCCCATGATCACCTCTTGGTGAAACTGGCCAACTGCAGCCTCGGGTCCACCACGATCCGCTGGCTGGGGAATTGGCTCCGTCATGGGACCCAGAGGGTAGTAATAGATGGCAGTCACTCATCATGGTGCCCTGTGACCAGTGGGGTCCCCCAAGGCTCTGTCCCTGGACCCATATTGTTCAACATCTTCATTAATGATGTGGACATTGGAGTCAGGAGCGGACTGGCCAAGTTCACCCATGACACCACCTCCTCTTAATCTCTAGAGACTGAGACTCATAGATTCATAGATGTCAGGGGCTGGAAGGGACCTTGTAGATCATCAAGTCCAGCCCCCTGCACTAGGTAGGAAAAGACAACTGGGATTAGGTGACCCCAGCGAGGTGACAGTCCAGTCTCCTCTTGAAGATGTCCAGGGTAGGTGACTGTGCCACCTCTGCAGGGGGTTTATCCCACAGTCTGGACACCCTGACGGTGAAGGAGTTTTTCCTGGTATTAAGCCTGAAGCGGCCTTCCAGGAGTTTGTACCCATTGCTCCTGGTCTTCCCGGGGGTGCCCTAGTGAACAGTTGTTCACCGAGCTCCTGATGCACTCCTCTGATATAGCGGTAAGTCGCTATCAAGTCCCTGCTCAGCCTGCTCTTCTGGAGGGTGAAGAGGCCCAGGTCCCTCGGCCTCTCCTCGTAGGGCTTGTCTTGCCAGTCCCTGATCATCCCGGTGGCTCTTCTCTGGACCCTTGCAAGTTTTCCCACATCCTTGTTGAAGCGCGGCACCCAGAACTGGACGCGGTCCTCCAGCTGCGGTCTGACCAGTGCTGAGTACAGCGGGAGTATCACTTCCTTTGTCTGACACGAGATGCATCGGTTGATGCATGCCAGCGTGGTGTTTGCCCTGCTGACCACCGTCTCGCACTGACGGCTCATGTTCGTGTGATGGTCGATCATTCCCCCGAGGTCCCTTTCGGCCGCAGTGCAAGTCAAGTTGTCGCCACCAAGCCTGTAGGTACGTTGGGGATTATTTGCCCCCAGATGGAGCACCTTGCACTTCTGAGTGTTGAACCCCATCTGGTTCCAGTCTGTCCAACTCTTGAGCCTGTCCAGGTCCACCTGTATCTGCAACCCATCTTCTGGCTTGGCCACGCTCCCCCATAACTTGGTGTCGTCCGCGAATTTGGCCAGCAAGCTTTTCACTCCCCCATCCAAGAAGCTGAAAAGCACCGGTCCAAGCACAGACCCTGGAGGGACCTCCTGCAGCCACACGCTCCACGATCCAGACCCACGCTGGGCGTCAGACTCACAGAGAAGTGGGGCTGGCAGGGAGCTGCAGGGTCACATCCAGTCCACCCCCTGCTCAAGGCAGGACCAGCCCTGTCCAGACCATCATCTAAAGTCTTGGTAAAACTGCCGTCACCCCTGACACAGCCCCAGGCATCTCACCCACCCCTGCCCCAAGGAAAGCCGGGGGGCCGCGGCAGCCAGCATCCTGCTTCCACGAAACGCTGTCAGTGCACACTCGCGAGGTCGCTCTTCGGGGTTTTGAGCTGGCTTTAAAGGGAATTCAGCGCGCTTTTCTGGTGTTTTGAGGCACAAACAGAAGCTTTTGATCAACCTTCTCGCTACTCGTCCTTAGGGATGGGGCTGGGCTGTGCCAATGCTCCTGCTGGCACCAACCCCGCAGGGTCCTGGCTGGAGGCTCTTGCTCCTGTGCCAATACTGCACTGGGCAGGAAGGGGTTTCCCCCCTGCTCAGACTGGTGCGCACTGGGGGGTTTTGCAGCCCCCTGTCAGAGGTGAGGGGGTCAGTGGGTTGTGTCCCCCCATGACCCCCAGCCCCATGGGCCCAGGCCTTCCGATAGCCCCCAGCACCTTGGGGACCCCCCATACTCCCCTAGCCCCTCTCCCCCCATCAGAGCCCCACTCTCCATGGACTCACCAACTTCCTAGGTCATGGCCCTTTAAGAGGGGGCTGGTGGGGTGCAGGCTATAAAAGTGCTCACAGCTTGGTCCTGAGCTCGATCCCAGACCGGGGCATGGGGGGGTTGGACCCTGGACACCTGGGTTATGTGGTGGGAGGGGCTGGGGGTGAGAGCAGGGGGCTGGGGTCCCTGATGAACCCCATGTGGGCAGCTGTCCTGTGTCTCGTGCCCCACACACAGAACAGGCGGCAGTGCCACCGATGTTGAACTTGCCCACGCTGCTGCCCCGGGCCTGGCAGCACCAGGGATGATGCCAGCAACGCCGCCACCACGGGCACGAGGAGCGCGGTCAGGGGTTGTGGACTGGTGCAGACTGCGGGGTTTCCCCTTCCTCTGCAGCGGGGGCACGGCCTGGGCCTGGGCTCTCTGCAGCACCCACGACCTCCCCGGCAGCAGCTGGACGTTGGCAGCCGCGGCCCCCCTGTATCCCGGGGGGCAGGGGTGGAGGTGATGCCTGGGGCTGTGTCAGGGGCGACCGTGTTGTGCGCCTCCGAGGTCACACATGGGGTTTGTCTGGGGGGGTTTGGACGTGGCTGATCCTGCCTCAAGCTGGGCTGGGATGGGATGTCCCTGCCTGCCCCCCGGCTCGGGGACTCTTTGATCCTATGAAAGCCAAAGGCTCTGGCACCAGCCCTAGATGCACCGCTTGGGGGTCTTTCCTATCGCCAGTCTGCCTCTCGGGCTGTGAAATCACACGCTGGAGCTTTGGCCAAAGGGGAGCTTTTAACGAAGCAAAGCAAGTGCCTGACTCGGTGCTGCTCAGCCAGGTGCCGCGGTGCCCTGGGGTGCTGTGAGATCCTCCCAGGGGTGCCGCGGGGTGCACGCAGCATTGGCACAGCTAGGTGGGTAAACAGGATTCACAAGATAAACCCAGAGACTGCGACTAAGAATTCGTGGCATTAAAAACTCTGCCCCGCCGGGCCCTTTCTGAGGTCTTTGCAGAAAATCGCTCTAGTTGCTTTCTGTAGTCAGAAAGAAGTGAAAACTAAGAGCTGGCGTTTTCTGAGCGGGGCCTGGAGTCTGCCTCTGGACAGCCCGAGCGAGGGATGCTGCCTCCCCGCAGGTTTCCTCGGGTCTCATCTCCACGAGCTCTGCTGCAGTTTGAAGTCGCTCTGTAAGAACAAGCCGACTGCCGCTGGCCTTCATCAGCCCTGGATGTCACCTGGTGCTTGCCCCCCGCCGCGTCACCTCTCACTTGCAGCAGACGCCGTCTGCAGCGGCTCAGGCACCGGCTGCCACACAGACAGGGAATAAATAGTGCGGGCTGGGTCTCCGTGGACACGGCTGGGCAGTCTGGGGCTCCAGCTCCCCGGAGACTGTGGAGAGGCCCAAAGACTTCTGGATTCAGCTGGGCTCGCGACCTCTGCTCTTCCATCGGGAACAACCTGCGTAATAACATGGCTGTCACCGGGGCTTGTTGCCTTTCACCGCCTGCCCCCGCTTTGGTGTGTCCAGCTCACCTCCCCTGTGCCCACTGGACTCTGTTGCATCCCTGCTTCTCCCGAACCTTTGCATTTCCCCTCCTCGTACAGGCGTCTCATGTCTCCACCACGCTGGCCCTTCGCCTTGCCCTGCCTTAGACGGGGGTCCCATCCTGCACCCGGAAGGGATGGGGCTGCCCGTCAGGTACAGAACAGTGCAGCTGTGGACAAATGCCACCCATTTCTTCCCACTCTCTTCTATCAGGTTTTCTCTTGCCATTGTCTTCTCACCTCTCCGTCAAGCCGGTTGCCCCAGGGTCCCGTGGAGGTGAGGGACTTCAGGTAAGGGTGGGAACTCCACCTCTCTATTGTCAGCCCTGACCTCACGGCACGGGGGCTTGAGCCCAGGTCACTCTCTTAGGTGACCAGTGATGCGTTTTAAATTGATCAGCATCAAATAACACCCGGCCTTGCCTGGGTCTGGAAGGTGATGTCAAAGGGGCTAAGACCTCCCGGGAGGAGGGGAGCAGCCATGGTACCCACAGCAGCAACTGGAACATCTGCGACGCTCTTCCTCCCTCCCGGGATGCTGAAGTGAGTCAACTATGTGGAACCGATCGAGATGCAGCTTGCTGGGATGTGGAACGGGTCAAACAGCTACTAAGCTGACATGGTTTGCTCTGGGGTATTCTTTGATGCTGCTCCAGCCTGTACCCTTCCCCAAGCCTACCCTCTTTAACCAATAAAGCTCTCCACTATAACACGCGTGGTGGACTTGCCGGGACAGGGATTCATAGACTGTAGTCAGAAGGGACCATGAAGGATCATCGTGTCCGACCCCCTGCCCCAGGCAGGGAAAGGACCGAGGTCAGACGACCCCAGCCAGGTGACTGTCAAGCCTCCTCTTGAAGACCTCCGAGTTAGGTGACGGCACCACCTCTCTTGGCAGCCCGCTCCAGACTCTGGCCACCCTTACTGTGAAAAGTTTCTTCCTAATGTCTAACCTGAATCTACTCTCCACTAGTTTGTACCCGTTACTCCTAGTTACTCCTAGGGGTGCCCTGGTAAACAGCACATCTCCAATGCTCTGGTGTCCTCCCTTGATAAACTTGGAGGCAGCTACAAGGTCTCCCCTCAGCCATCTCTTGTGAAGGCTGAAGAGACCCAGATCCCTCAACCTCCCCTCGCAGGGTCTTTCCCAGGGACCACTAAGCATGCGAGCGGCCTCCTCTGAACCCTCTCCATGCTGTCCACATCCCTCTTGAAGTGCGGCGCCCAGAACTGGATGCAGTACTCCAGCTGCGGCCTGACCAGTGCCGCATAGAGGGGGAGCAGCACCTCCCCCAACCTGTTGGCCATGCATCTGCTAATGCATAACAAGGTGCGATTAGCCTTGTTGATGGCCTCATTACAGCCAGCTCATGTTCATCTTGGAGTCAACTATGACTCCAAGATCCCTTTCAGCCTCTGAGCTGCTGAGGTCGTTCCCCAACTGTAGGTGTGCTGGGGATTCCTCCTCCCCAGGTGCAGTACCTTGCATTTGTCCTTGTTGAATTGCATCCTGTTTCATTCTGCCCATTGATCCATTGTCCAGGTCAGCCTGTATCTGCTTCCTGCCCTCCGGTGTATTAACTTTGCCCCATCACTTGGTATCATCTGTGAACTTGGAGAGGGTGCTCTCCATGCCTTGTCCAAATCACTGATGAAGATATTAAATAACACCAGCCCAAGGACCGAGCCCTGTGGGACCCCACTGCTCACCTCCTTCCAGGCCAAGACTGACCCATCCACCACCACTCTCTGGTGCGGTCCCTGAGCCAGTTGCCACCCCCTGACCGTGTAGGCGTCCGCTCCACAGCCTGTTGGCTTCCCAATGAGAACAGGATGCAAAACTGTGTCGAAGGCCTTCCTAAAATCCAGGCAGATGACATCGGGCTCTGCTCCTGTGTCAAGGCAGTGTGTGACCTGGCTGTGAAAGGCTATAAGGTTTGTCAGGCAGGATCTACCTGCAACGAAC
>NW_017729017.1:2345144-2345701 GCF_001723915.1 Gavialis gangeticus
TGCTTGTAAATATGCAATATGGGGGGACTGTGGGGAGGGGTTGTTTTTTGTCTTCCTGTGGTCATGTGACTGAAATGCCATGTCACTGATTAGCTCCTTGACTACTTTTTTCTCTGGTCCAAAATGGAACTCCTTTTTGTTACTGAAGTTAACATGCTATTAGAAATGGATGACAAGGCTTGGAGGGAAAAATAAGCCTTTGCATACACATACTTTCCCTCCACCCTCAGATACTCTTACCATTCTTTACCAAACCTTTAGAAAGTTTAGAAGACATTTGATAGCCAGTGGGGGCATCTACACAACGTATTTACTGTGGAGCTAACTAACTAGCTCCACAGTAAAATGCCACCATCTACATGCGTGGTGCTATTAGGTCAGAGTAAAATAATTAACTCCACTGTAGGATAGTACTGCCAGACATGAGTTATTTACTCCACTGCAACACATGTGTAGATGCTGATAGGGCTTGTTGGGGCACAAGGGAGTTTCAATGCAAAGACTAGGCCTATACTGAAGCACCCTCATGCCCCACTTCCCCCCCCCCCCCCCCCTCC
>NW_017729017.1:2345766-2349424 GCF_001723915.1 Gavialis gangeticus
CCCCAGCCTTCCTCGCCCCGGGTCCCCTGCCAGCCAGGGCTTCTTTGCTCTGGCTCAGTGTACTGTGGTCTTAGGTGCATATACAAACATGGCACCCAGGAGCAATAAACTCCAGAGCAAACTGCACCAGAGTTTATTCAGCCTCATTAACAACACGTGTCAACATGCCTAGAGTGATCTACTTGCCTCCCTTTCCCTTAGCATAGCCAACTATTTAAGTGATTTTGGCTCTCTGTTTGCCCTGGTCTATGTCCTGCAGGCAAAATACCTCGAAGAAGATTCACAAAATACTATGAAAGTATCTATGCTGAAGGTATTTCTTGGCTGTGATGGAGACTCCTGTCATGAAATTACCCATTAAAAGATAAATTCCATAAATTTGGAAGACAGTCAGACATTTAATAAGTGACTTCAGTACTCTTGTAGAGGCTGGACTTAGTTGTGTTATGTCTAGAAAGTGTCCCTAGTTGATTTTCTATCTTTATGTTTCTGGCCACTAACACAGGGTGTTGTGAGGACAAATGTATTAAAGATTGTGAGATGCTTGATTATGATAACTGGATCCATAAATAGCAAAGAGACAGGGAGAGAGAAATATGTCCAGTATTTGGAATTCTGGGTATCGGTGTTGCATTAATATCTTACAGATATTAGTGGATTGGTGTTAACCCAAAGGGCTGGAGACAAATTCTGTATTTAGGTGCACAAGTGCAAAGCTAGAGTAATTCCAAAAATACATTCACTCTGGATTGGTACCATTGTAATAAAGCAGCGTATTGCCCTCAGGATGCAGTTTCCAGGAACAGGATACACCAAGTCTTCAGTGTTTGAGACTTAGTTTTGAAATGTAATTTTTTTTTTTAGAGCTCTCAGTTAGCACAAGCCAACCACAAGGAAGTGAGATAGCTAGTGCTGCTTCATTTGGTTCTCAGGGAAGGAATCCATTGACATGCAGGGAGAGCACTTGACAGCTCACCTAGAGGCTTAGGAGCTCTCTAACACAGTGAGTCCATAAAACCCCCAATGACTGTATCAGACAGTTATCAAAAAAAAAAAAAAAGATGTTCACTCTTCCAGCTGCATTTTGTCACTCATACTCTTTGAATTAAAGGCCTAGGGATTGAGAGTGGTTGGTATTCCTGCTGCTGAAATTTTGCCTTATATTTCAGTTTGATCTGATATATTTATTGCTGTTCCCCTTACATGGATTTCATCTCTTTTGAGGGACACGGAGATAATTGGAACAGAGTTTATATAAGTGTTCAAGGGATTGTTTGCTATTCTGCTTTGGAACAAAGTTGAATTTATTGAAATTTAGATTAATATATTTGAGTATTAAAATAAGGATAAATATTGATAGAATATCTCTCTTTTTAAATTTCCTGTGTTCCCCTGGCAGTCACAAGATGAAAGAATGGTCATCCCCCTCTTCCCCCTCCTTCCCCCCACTTCTGGCTGCATTGGTTCATGGCCTATTTCAAATTACATTCTCCCCATTCTAGATATTCAATATTTCCCACTTGATATTCTGCACATACCCTTTCTCACCAAGTCTCCTTATTAAAACTTACTGTATTCTATCACATCCTTGGCTAGGGTGAGTATGGGTTTGCTTTCCTGGGGCATAATCAGGGTTTCCTGAGACCTAGCTGCCAGGGGGCCCTATCAAAGTGACTGCCTTATGCGTACTCGAAGTAGATGTCCATGAATGCCACATAAAGAAATCTAATTTAAAAGACTCCCTGTGGGAAAAGAAAAAAATAACAAAAAACACTTCACATCGCTAATCACCTTGCTCATTCATATTTTTCTGTGGAGGTTTCTAGCTTTCAGGAAGAGTCTCCTTACACCAACTGTAGATTCTGTGATTTGGTTAGAAATACTGTCATCAGCAAGTTCTGTTCTTTTGGACAAAGCGGAACTTCTCTTTTCTCTTCAGAGCTCACGTTTCAATAACTTGTCCAGTGTTCTTTGACATCCTGAGGAAATCTTGAGAAGCACCTAGGTCCTGGTGCTTTCTTTATTTCACCAGAAACAGACAGGCACAGGGGCCTAATGGAAAAATGGGCAAAAGGCAGAGCAGGATGGCACCTTTATAGACCAACTCATTTGAGAGCAATGAACTTCCATAAGCTATGAGCTTACTTTTTCAGAGGCTATGAATACCTCACTCTGCTAATGGGAAGATGTGTGGATAAGGAAGCTGTGACACTTCCCTAGTGTTCAATGTCCTTATGATTCAAATCCACCCCCAAATGTTTGCTGTTATGCTTGTCCTGCTCCTGCCTGGAGCCTAGGTAAGCTGTAAATAATTATCTGTCTATTGAATATAAAACTCTAAAAGGCTAACCTTGACATTTATGAAATATGAATTCCTTTTCTATAGTGACAACTTGGCTAGAGGCAGTGAATGTTGACTGGAACCCATTATTGTAAGCAGTTCGTCAGCATAATCATGAAAATTAAGTTTCCTCTTCATCAGAATAACTTTTTCACGCTGGAATTTTTTCTGTCATTGATCTTTGTCCATACAGGTTGCTACTTTCATCTGGGCTTAATTTTTAGAAGTTCTAGGCGTCCATTAATATCAGAGGAAACTGCTGCAGCTATACACCTAGGAAAAGCAGGAAGTGTATGTGCGCCTTGTTGCATGTTACACTTAGAATGTGTTACCTGAACTTAAAGTGTGAGTGTCTGAATGTTCAGGCAGTAAAACATGCTAAGGGCAATTGTATCGTAGTGAAGTGAGGACTTTTCAGGAAGCATATCTCCAAATTGTATTAAGTAATACATGTTCAGTTATCATCCAACTGCTTCCTGGAGATAATACCAGTGCATGCTGCACTGGAATCTTGAACTGGTTCTGGTATGGTCCTGGGTATGGAACCAGCAATAAGCTGATTCTGGGGTCCAGCTTTAGCACCGCACTGGAGCCAGTTCTGGACTCTGGTGTGGTGCTGGGGTTGGGACTAAATATCAGCTGATTTTTGGTCCCAGCCTCAGCATCACACCAGAGTCCTGAAGTGCTTCTGGTCCTGGACTGTGTCTGTCACATGTTACACATAAGAGATCATAGTAAACTTTACTATGTGACTGCTTAGGACATTCAGAGGTGTGATCATGCTTACCACAGTCTAAACAAAACACATGCTAGGGGTCCTGTGTGACAAGGCCATGTGTGCACTCAGGTGTGCACTGTCCATGGTGCTGTAATGTTTGTGCATATTTAGAATGTGGATACACATCCAGTAAAAAGTAGGTTGGAAACATCAAACATGCTGTACTTATGACTTGACTTAGATCCATAAATGTAAATATCTAATACAATAATGACTTTCTTAGCCTGTTAAACCTCAGTGCATATGGTTATTTTGTGACTTAGGAAAAATCTTTTCAATACAAAGCAGAAGGCTTTTTTTTTACTTTGATTACTATAAATTTAAATCCCTTCTTTATATGAACTAGCTCAATATATTGTTATACCCCAGAATGTAGCAAATAATGTCCAGTAACTGCTGGGACTTATTGGGTGAGGATTTTCTGGCCTCAGTAGTTGAATAGGGATTTTTCTTTTTCTTTTTTCTCCTTTATTTTTTAAGACTCACTGAGTTTTTTTCAGTCTTTTTTTTTTTTTTTTTTGCCTAAAGCAGAAAATCTA
>NW_017729017.1:2354424-2360569 GCF_001723915.1 Gavialis gangeticus
AAATTATAAATCCCTTCTTTATATGAACTAGCTCAATATATTGTTATACCCCAGAATGTAGCAAATAATGTCCAGTAACTGCTGGGACTTATTGGGTGAGGATTTTCTGGCCTCAGTAGTTGAATAGGGATTTTTCTTTTTCTTTTTTCTCCTTTATTTTTTAAGACTCACTGAGTTTTTTTCAGTCTTTTTTTTTTTTTTTTTGCCTAAAGCAGAAAATCTATTAATTTAAATGACTCAGTTTGGAAATAGAGGCTTGAATAATAATGTTACCATTTAGAATTGCTTTGATTAACCACATCACCATTTTGCAGTCTGGGATAAAGAAGAAAAAAATGTCAGTCCTTTTGTGATGAGAATGTTAATTGTTTCTGTCTCCTTGGGGAAGATACTATAGTAGAAGTCTGCCTGTCAAGTCAAATTCACCTGGAAAAACCCTAACAAAAGCCAGATCTGGGACTTGAGTATATTTTGATGGAAATGCACTTTGCTTTTCTCTACCACTTGTACACCTAACCATTTCTCCCAAAGGAAATCAAATCTGTGTTTCCTTTAGTTCGGTTGTCCTTGATTTTATAAAATTTTTCTTTTGAGTATTATCTTATTTGTATATTGAATGCTTTATTCCAAAATGCCCTCAAAAGTGTATGGAAACAGAAGTTGTTTCAACTTCACTGATGAACTCCAAATGCCTCTGCCACGAACAGCAACTTCTAGATAGCACAACAGTTGAGGGAAGGACAGTGAAACAGGTCTGTATTCTTTCCAAATACAAGCTGCTGATATTTAGGGACAAACTTTGAATCCTGGTCTCTGATATTGTGTGCATTTATACTTTTTTCTATTGTTGAAAATGTGTGTGTCTTGCTATGAGGTTCAGTACTTAAGCTGAGTTTGTCAAGATTTAAAATTCCAGTTTCAATGAGGTCTAGGTATTTCACCCCTGATGTTTGGACTCCAAAACCTCCAGTTTAATGCTGTCTGTACCAACTGTCAGAAGAGTGAAGAATTTATTTGTTAAGGGGATTCTATCGTCTTGTCTGAACTAGAAGTTTTTGGGAGGTATTATACAAAAAGAATAGATTTTTTTTTTTGCTGGGTGTTTCTGATATTGTATCTGGCCTTCATTTAATTAAGGTCTCTTCCTGTCATTCAGATGCAATTTCTGAAGTTAAAAACTGAAGCTTTTTTTCCCCCCTATATTTCTACTTTTTTCTTTTTTTTTTTCTTTTGGAGCCTGTGCTGGCATTCTGACAATGTTGTATTATGATCAAGTTTTATCTGCTGAGATTTTTGGTATATCTGAATATAGTGGCAGTCCAACCCAGCTGTAAAATATCATTATGCCATCTTTCAACATTTGTGGCAGACTTTTGGTCTGCCTTTCTGTACTGTTCATTTCTTTCATCTTTATGGAACCATGATATGATCTTTTCTCTTACCTCTCAATTAACAATTTTTCTTGAGGTGGCTACTCATTTTCTTGTAAGATTAAGTTTTAGATTTTAATTATGTGTGTAAAATGTTCCTTATTCTTCAGCTGCCTCTTGTTCAGTTTAGTTCAAGCTCATATGCTCACTTCTGTTTCCTCTTATAGCATCTCTGCTCTATGCATTTTCTAGGAAAACAGGTTTTTCTGCATCAGATACATAACTTACAGAATGACTGTTTCTATCCTCTTCATATATGCTTGGTCTCTGTAAGGTAAGATGTTATAATTCTTGGAGTTTCCTTTGTGTTCTTGGCTTTGTGCTGAAGAACAGTCCTGATACATGTGAAACTTATTTTATAAGGCCCCAATATTGCAGTCGCTGAAGCAAGTGCGTATCTTGCCTTTAGTGGGGCATTGAAGATGAATAGAGTTTCATACAAGAGTAAGTGTTTGGATAATCTGGGCTTTTGTCAGTGAATAATTTTTCATGAATCAGGGTTTTTATGTATAACAGTCGCAGGTCAATTTATATTTGTATTACATTAGTGTGAAAAAGGCCCCAGCTGAGATCAAAGTCCTTTTGTGCAAAGAGGTGTAGAGAGGCAACACATAGCATGCTTTCAATTAAATGAGTAAGGTAGGCAAAGGTAAGACACAAAGAGATTAAGTGACTTGCCAAATGTCACATAGAAAGTTAGTGGAGTAGCTTCAAAAAGAAAGTAAGTATCTCCATTTCCAGTCAAATACCTGAATCTCTGGAATCAGAACTTGTGGCAGAGGCGATATCTTTTATTAGACCAGCTAGATATTTACAAAATAAAATCTTTATTTGCAAGCTTTCAGGCACACTCATCTTCAGGCATAGGAGGAAGCAAAGATTGTACAATTTCTCCTAGGTGGAAATAAAAATTCATATTTTACAGGAGAGTTGAAGGCACTGCAAGATCTGGTTGGAATACTTTATTTTGTGCAAATTAGGCTTAGATAAAAGTTGGAACAGTTTGTTTACCTCAAAATTGTCTGGTGGCCAGCAGGATGTAGAACTGTGTTTCCTTCTGGTTATGATGTTTCATATTTCACAGAAGAGTGGGGAGATGGGATATTCTCCTGGGCAGGAATTTCACTACCTTCTGGGAGAATTCACTCCCAGGTGAATAAGGGACTTGATCATTATGTTTCTCTAAAATAGTTCAGGTAAAACCCTTGAATCTGATGAGGGCATTTACTAGAATAATCATGTTTTACATGCAGTTGTCCAGAGAGGGTCAAAGTAAAAAAGGTAGAAAGGACTTCACTGTTTCTGCTGAAATTTGAGCTATGGTTTATGAAGCTTGCTTGGAGACATGAAATTATTTTGCACAAAGTATTCTGCTGATTTTTCTGGAAACTACCTATGCTTAGAGAAAATCTGACAGAAATTGTAAGTGGCATTCCCAGCATTTATGACAAAATGGCACTGTTCATGAGATGGTTACAAGGAAAAGTAAATGTACTCCATGCAGTGTTGTATCAGTGCAGAGTGAAAGGAACTGCAGGGGACTTCTGGCTGTGTCTTTCTGTGGAGAGGATAAGGATCTTTGACAAAGAAGAAGGGGTGTGTGGAGTAACACTACAGAATAACATTTCACTGCTGAAAGAGATCATCTTCTCCTGTCTTTCTGTACCAAAGCTTATGGATTTGAGAGATGGATAGCAGCTTGGGTATTCAATGTGCTAGGGACTGAAAGGATGTGCTCTTCAGATGCAGTCGTATTTGTCATTAGCATACATAACAGGCAGTTATCCGGGGAGGAACTTGGATTTACTTTCCATTGAGGCTACAAGTATGTTCAGATAGAATCATGCTAGTGAACAGTATCTCACTATACAAAGCATTCTCTGCTTTATGCTCAGGGGTGTCTGTTGTATACTGGCTCACTCTTATCTTACGTCTACTATAATTTATTTACAGAAGAGGGCTAAATCATTAAACTTTTGGAAAGACTAAAGAAACAAATTCCACTTACTTCCAGTATCCATCACAATTGCTGCTTTCCCCGATTTTGTGTCATAACCAGTAGATGCAGCTGAAGCCTATTGCTATAGTTTATATTATCTGTCCTTTCACCAGTACAGGATTGTTTTTGATTCCCTAGTGCTCTTTCCATACCTGCTTTTAAATGCTTGAATATTGGGGCTTCCATGAATTAGTTTTTGGAGACTATTTCACGGTGTAACAGCACATTCCTTTCCTTCATTAGCGTTCAACCCCTTTCACAAAATAAAACATTACTCTGCACAGACAATTTTCCCTCAGGGGAAAGATGAAAGAACAAAGCTTACATGACAGATGCTAGTCACGTTGCTTAATATTCTACTGGAAGCAGTCCGATACTACAGTGATGCTGATGAGGGTAATATAAGAACCTATAGAGAAAAGGAAGTGCCTGATTCGTCTCTCCACACACTGGAGTGGATATTAGTGCAAATCTTTGATTTTAGTGGAATGATTCCTGGTTCATACTAATGAAACTGAGTAGAAAACCATGACCTTTGTGACATTTAAAGCTTGGCAATTGAGAAGTCTTCTTTTTGCTGCTGTTCACAGCTACAGCACTAAGGCAGAATCATGCAGCTTTATTGCCACTGCTTTTTCATACTCCCCCCCACCCTCCTTTAAATTTATAGGAGCCTTTGAGGGCCCCTTTCATCCCCTAATTGAAGCAAGAAAGCTTTTTTCTGCTGAATTCTCTTTTTTGGCTGGCTTAAAGTTCTCTGCTCCAGGCAAAAGTCTGTGTGACACTCCATTAACGACAAGTGACATTTTTTTCCCTACACTAGGGAGAAATCAGCAAAACCCCCACAAATTAGCCATTTTGCAAAGCTCTATAAGTAGATGATGACTTTTCAGTTTCCATCCATGAGTGGTTTATATAACTATAATGTGAATATGTGAATCCCATAGGGAAAATATTTTTTCCCTATATTGCATAGTCTGCAGCATACATGCTTAGAGGGAGGTTTTTTGAAGGAGTCTGAGTTAAATAACCAAATCCTTTGAATTTCACTGGTATGTAGCACTGAACTCCCTTAAGGTTCTTTGAAAATCTTTCCCTTAGTCTTTGGGATTTAGCTTGGTGACAGGAGGATAAAGACTCTACCCTAGAGCCTCCCTTGGATAAATTATTTTCTTCTAGGACTAGACTTTGTCTACTTTATAAACATGCTTGTTTGCTGATATAATGCTGACCACAGCTTAGTACAGACTAGAACAAAACTGTTCAGTTTCATCTCCATTAGTAGTGGATAAACTCTGTTATTTGGTTGTGATAAAGTTTTGTAGTGAAAACTACTCCTGAAGCATCAAAAGTAAAAAGAGGTTTTCACAGTTTTTTTTGGTCAGGGTTGTGTAGGAATAATAATCTGCCTCAAGAAATAGCAGAGGTTGGAGTCTCTCCTCCAGTAGTAGCAAACCCACAAGACCCACACAGCTGTGAGGTCTTGCCATACCTGAATCAGAAACTCTTATGCATTTCAGCTTGGGAGGAAAAGAGTTCTGTTTAGTTGAGAGCTGGTAAAAATTAACTAGTAGCGCTGTGTGAAGCTTCAGTCCTTGATTCAATCTGGTGGAGATTCAGCCTGATTCAGTGGCCAAATCTACAAATCTGAATCGAGTGAGGGGATCCTTTAATCTCTCTGAATCAAATTGGAACCCTCCTAATTGATTTGGAGAGATTCAGAAAGATTTGGCGATTTGGATATAGACACAGCTTTAAATGTTTTTTCTACATACCTCAAGGTACCAGGCAGCTCGTGAATGCTGCAGTGCTGGGGCATATGGAGCATCCCACAGGAGCATGGGGGACTCCCCAGCTCAATCAGCAGCAAACCTGGAAGTGGACTAGAAGCACTTCCGGTCCATTTCTGGGTTCTCTGGGGAGCACACTGGGGGTCCCCTCTGCACCCCTCAGCTTGGTGACTGGTGCCTCCTGGGTCTGGAAGGGTACCTGGAGCCCCATTGTGGCTGATTGCCGAGCCAGGGGGAGGCACATGTGCTCGACAGCAGACCCAGAAGTGGACCAGAAGTATTTCTGGTTCACTTCTGGGTGTGCCGCTGAGCACGCAGCCCCTCGCCCCCTCACTCCTGTGGGACAGTCCATCTGCCCCAGCATCGCACCATTCACAAGGCACACCTGCTACCTCAAGGTATAAACCCCAGGCTGGAGCTAGAGAAGACAGTTCTCCACTGGCAGCCAAGGAGGAAGGAGCCCTCATAGAGTAAGTGAAGGGAAGAGGCCTAAGTTCTGCTCCCAATAATAGAAAGGGGCAAAGCACACCTTATGCAGTTGGTGTTATGTTATAGCCCAGGGGCTTATGTTTGGCTGCAGTTTTATAAGATCAGTGGTTTGGGTGAGGCTATTTTGGGAAGGAGGAGGCCTCATTGGGGGCCCACTGCAGTGTGGGGACCCCGGTGCCAGAGAAGGCATGGCATTTTGGGGTGCATAGATCCCGGCACCATAGACGGTGCAGAGACAGGAATGCAGAGAGCTCAGTGAGGACAAGGGGCTGAATTATAATGAAGCATAGGCGAGACAACGCCCCCCCCGGTGAGGGGGCTGCGGGTGCTCGACTACCTGGGTGACAGCGATCATCACCTGTTAGAATTCACCATCCAGCGCAAGGTGGCAAAGGCCTGCAGCAAGGCAGCAGCTCTAGACTTCAGGAGGGTTGACT
>NW_017729017.1:2365569-2366352 GCF_001723915.1 Gavialis gangeticus
GGGTGGGTGGATGAAAACAGAATGGGTTTCAACACTGACAAGTGGAGGGTGATGCACCTGGGGAGGAAGGACCAGAAGCGTACCTACAGGCTCTGACTTCCAAAAAGCCTTTGATCTGGTATCCCATAATGTTCTCATGAGAAAATTGGAAGATTGTGGGCTTAACTGTGAGACAGGTGGGTACAAAGCTAGCTGCGGGGTAGGACCCAGAGAGTCCTAATGAATGGATCCGTGTCTTCCTGGAGAGAAGTGGCCAGTGGTCTCCCTCAGGGGTCTGTGCTTGGTTCAGTGCTTTTCAACATCTTTATCAATGATTTGGATGAGGGGGTGAAGGGTTCACTGGCCAAGTTCATGCAAGACACCAAGTTATGGGGAAGTGTAGCAGGGCACTAAGGTGCCTGCTACTGACAACAGTAGTATAAGCTGAGCTGCCAGTTACCAGGGCAGCACAGATGCGGGTTGCCGGGGCAACCAGTCGGGTCAGCTGACTGGAAGGGGGCAGGGCCTGGCCTTTATAAACAGCCAGGCTGAGGCTGGAAGGTCAGTTCCCCTCTGGCAGCTGAGGAAGCAGGAGCTCTGCTGGAGTAAACAGAGCAGAAAGCCAGATGGCCTGAGCAGTTGTGGTATGATGATACTGGGTGGAGGAAACCCTGATAAGGGATGCATGAAGGATAGCCAGGTTGCCTTGGAATTTACGTTATAGCCCAGGGGCTTTGTGTTTTCTGTTTTGTTGCTGCGTAAAACCGGAGGACTGGGCAAGGCTGTAGGGGTTGGAGGAGGCCT
>NW_017729017.1:2367181-2373917 GCF_001723915.1 Gavialis gangeticus
TTTGTGTGTTTGTGTGTTTGTGTGTTTGTGTGTTTGTGTGTTTGTGTGTTTGTGTGTTTGTGTGTTTGTGTGTTTGTGTGTTTGTGTGTCTTGGAAAACTGTTCCGTTTCTATTCAGCTGAATCTGTTTCAAAGTTTTGACGCTGTTTCAGTGATTTGGCCATAGGCTATAATGAGAAATCACTAAAATGCCTATAACTTTTTCTTTTCTTTCCTGATTTGCATGAAAATTGCAGGGATGGTAGCCCCTTCTGAGGGCATGAGGTCTGCTAAGTTTCAAGGAGATGGGTGCATGGGGGATTTGTGAAACTGCACCTCAAACTGTTCAGAGCAAAACTCGTGCCGTGTGTGTTAAAGCAGAGTGGGATGAAAACAGCAGGGATGGTATCCCCTTCTGAGGCCATGAAGCCTGCCAGAAACTCAGATTCTCCCTCCTTCCCCAGAACTTCTCTGGCTATGGAATTGAGGTCCCCTGGTTCCAGATCCAGCTCCTCCTCTGGCACTGCAAGGCTCAGGCTGGGAACTGAAATTGGGGTGGGCGAGACTGTCATGCTGGTGCTTGTCATGCTCGTGGTTCTGGGTGTTATTATTACTGCTGGTGTTAGTAGAGGTGGGGCAGGTGCAGGCACTGCTTCCACCTCCTTGATGCCACTAGCAGAAGAACCTCACTGCTGCTAGGAAAGAGGGCACATCTAAGTTTGGGGAGGTGGGGGGAACTTGCAGCTCTCCTGCTACCCCCTCTAGGCCCTCTCCTACCCTTGCCAGAAGACCTGGCACCTGCTTTTCTAGCACACTTCATAATGTTTGCTGTGCTGGAAAATGTGTGTGGGTATAATATAGCTTGTACATGTTTAATATATGTGTGTGTAATATATCTTCTATGTGCAAAAAGTCATCTATCTGTAATATATTGGAAACTGGAAAGGTGTATCGAATCCTTTCCAAGAAGAGACTAGCAAGAGACTGACTACTAGGAAGCCAGCCACTGCAGCCAGCCAGTACCTTTCACACGCTGTTGCTTCCAGACAGACAGCTAACAAAAAGCAGAGAGAGACTTTACACAGAGCCTTATATGTTGTTTCTCCATCCCTCCCCCAGAGCACTAGGATTGGAAGGGACCTCAGGGACAGATCACAGACACTGGCCAGCTACAGATGTCAGTATCACAGCAGTCCTCCCCTACTCTCACCCCGTTTCCCCACAAGCCCACCTTCAAAAGATTCTGAAATATTTTGGATGGTTTTGTTTAGCTTTGGAGATGTTTTGGAGCCTTCCACTTCATTTTGGATTCAGTGTTTCAGATGTCGAAATGGGCTGAAACACCCCCGAAATGAAACGGCTGCCGAAATTTTGCAGAGCCCTAATGAATATGAGCTGACAGTGTGACACTGTAGCCAGCAGGGCAAACAATACTCTGGCATGCATCAACCAATCTATCTCCAGCAAAACCAAGGAAGTGATTCTTCTGCTCTACTCAGCTTTGGTGAGACCACAACTGGACTACTGCGTCCAATTCTGGGCACTGCACTTTAACAAGAATATGGTAAAGCTTGAGAGAGTCCAGAGAAGGGCCACCCATATGATCAGAGACTTGCACGGCAAGCCATACGAGGAAAGGCTGAGGGATCTGGGACTCTTCAGCCTGAAATAAAAGGCTGAGAGGGGACTTGGTAGCAGCTTACTATTAATTCAGGGGGGTATATTAAGGGCTCGGTGGTCAACTGTTCACCAGGGCACCCTTGGGGACAGCCATGAGTAATGGCCACAAACTCCTGGAAGACTGTTTCAGGCTCAACGTTAGGAAAAACATCTTCGCAGTTAGTGTCTGGACTGGCTCCCTTCAGAGGTGGTGCAATCGCCTACCCTGGAAATCTTCAAGAGGGTCACCTTGCTGGGGTCACCTGACCCCAGCTGTCTTTCCTGCCTGGACCCGATGATCTTCCAAGGTCACTTCCAGCCTTACAATCTATGAATCTATGATAAGTCAGCTTCCCTTTACAGATGCCAACCTTCACAAAAGGAAACCCTCGCACAGGAAAAGGTATATTTGGTGTACAGGTTTAAATGCCAATCAGCTTAAGCCAACTTGAACAACATGAGAAGTGTATTTCAAAGCCAGGGGCTTTCTCCTGAGAATGTGCCCCCCACCTCCCATACTCTTGATGTGTGAAAAGGAGAATATTAGGGGACAAACCAAATACATCTTTCCCTCATATTAATGAGATTGCAAACCCTGAAATATCCATTAGTTTTTTGCAAAGCTTCAGACATCATGAGCTTCACCCATCTCTTTTCACATAAACTGGTATCTCCTAAAATTAAATACTGGGTGGTGGTTTTCTGTCTGAACAAACTGGCCTGAATACAGGATTCTCTGTGGTGGTTTTTTTTTTTTTTTTTTTTTTTTTTTTTTTTTTTTTTTGTTTTTTTTGTTTCATTCTCCAGTAGAAAAAAAAACAAAACAAACCTTTGTGTCTTTGTAGTATTTTTACCTTCAAAGTGCTTTAGGAACATTACCCAGTTAATCCTGTCAGTCTCCCTCTGAGTTACTTTACAGAAGTGGGAATAATCATCTTCATTTTATAGATGGGGGACATGAGTTGCAAGGTAAGTTTGTTTGAGGGCACACAGGATGCCAACCTTAGACAGGTTAGGATTTGAGACTGCCTGGTTCCAGAATCTGCACTTGGATCCCTAGCATACCAAATCCCCAGAAGACAAGGGACTGCCTGATTCAAAGTGCATTGAAACCTTTGGAAATACTCCCACCGACTTCAGCGGGCTTGGCCCAACTTATCATTCATGACATCAAGCTGTGTTTCCAGTGGTTTTAATTTTTTTTTTTACTCTATTTAAAAACAAACAAACTTTGAAGAGGTGCATTTTACATATGGCTACAGAGGATTTGGGAATAAGACATGCTGTCCATTTAGTGGGTTTTGTAAGATGTTACTCGTACGCTAGCAGGTAGTGATGTTGTAAAAAGACTTGGGTTTGCCTTACTGATTTATGTATTTTCTAGCTGTTTGAAATGCCTTCCAAACACAAAGCCAAGCCCTTTGAAAGTGGTGACTGAAAAATGTATGCTGTCATGAAAGTGCTGTTGTTCACCCACTCTGTGATATAGGCCTCTATTTATAAATGCAAATGTATGACCTTTTCTAATTTATAACCTTTTTACTGTTTAATAAAAAGAACCCAACAATAAATGCAGAGCTCTTTATAATGTGAATGCTGGATTGCTCTGTACTCAGTGGCATGGTTCCTAATAGACAAGAGCCCTTCTCTGCTTTACTAAGGAAGCAGGTTGTATTGTTGAGAATTAGAATGAGGTTGTTTGCTAACTTGAATTCTGGGTACATAAAAACTCTCCAGCACTAGATTTGGCCCTTTGGTTTTGGGGGCAATGCCCTTCCATGAACAGGATGATTCTGGCTTCTTCCTATAAATTAAACCCCTTGTCAGGGGTTTTATTTGTAGTTTTGGTTTTTCTTTAAGGTCACCATGTCTTCACCAGTTTAACCTCCTTCCATTTAGACAGTACTGATTTCCCTACTTCCCAGCTCTTGAGTCTCTCTTGGAGAACAAGTGCCTATTGGTTGTTTACTTCAACTTTTAGCAACAGCTTTATTAAGATTGAAAGTCTTGTCCAGGAACAAGTATATGTCCTTCAGAAGCCTAGATTCTTGCTGGCAGGTTTTTTAAGTTTTCCAGGAGTATGTTTGAAAGATATATTTATAGATAAGAGACAGTATTCTTATGATGAGCAATGCATGGTGTTTTAAAGCTCTAGTAGTCATGAGAAGTCCACTTTTATTTTCTTGGTGTAATGCAGCACCTTCCAACTAAACAAAAGAACAGAATATCACTAGGAAAAGATAGAATCCAAAGTTATTGAGAGAAGACAGCAGGACCTCATCACAGATTTGCTGATAGGACCTACACTTAACTTGCTAACGAAAGTTCCTTTAAAGAGAAGAGTCTGAGAAGAGGCTGCTGGGGAGATGAATCTCCTGTAATTTGGGCAGCGTGCATGTGGAGAGTGACCAGCTCATTGTTACCATTCAGTTTCAAAGGTCGCCAACCATGGGTATGAATTTTCACAATTGAAAGTTGTTTTGCTTTGTTAATTTCCCACATAGCAAAAAGGGATTGCATTTGTTACACTGCTGTTTTGTGGGAGGGAGCTTTTACTTGGGTCTCTAGGATGTCTTTCCTGTAACCTCCTTCTTTATAGTCTTTCTACCTCTCATCTATTAAGAATAATATAGTGAAAATCACCTGAATCTATTGCTGTTCTGCCCAGGTCAGTCTACACTGAGAAGTCCCTGTTGGCTTGTGCTTCATACTCCAGCTAATTGGTTTGCCTTAGTTTGCTTGTTCTTCCCCTCTTGCCCCTTCCACCCCTCCTAAACCTTCCTTGTACTTCAGCTCTTTCTGTACCATCTCTTTCAGCTGCATTTTCATTCCTCCTCTTATTAACCAAGCATCTTCCCTTACACATGCAGTTTCCTTATTCAAGCTAATTTCTTTTGCTCATTCTTGTTATTGCTTTCACGCTGATAATCCAGCATCATAATACCCATGTCAATCCAGCATATAACTACAAATACGTGATCTCCTGTCCTTTATGCTCTGTATCTCTTAATAGAAGGACACAATGTCATGTCCGTCAATAAACCTTCTGTGCAATATTTAGTTCTTGTGAACTGCTATTTGCCACTAATTGCAATGCATGAACAAAGGGTTGTCCAAGAAAATTAGAAGGCAACACATTTAAAACTTCTATAAACAGAACACACAGTTAGCTAGCACTGTTCTTTTTAGCAGGTATTTTAGGGAAAGAATTTACTAGGATTGAAAAGGGATTAGCCATTTATATGAAAATCCACAGTTGAAGTATCTAGGATAAAATTTTAGAAAGGATATAAACCCTGGTGCTTTAGGACATCAACCAACCCTTCAGTGCCTGGGGTTAGGAACAAATGTATTCCCTACAGCCCTGTTACTGCATAATGTTCTTTTGTTGGGTTTCTTATAGTTTTCTTTGAAGCTGGCTGGTGCTGGAGACAGCACACTGGATTAGACTGACCATGAATATGACACTTTTATTTTAGTTTACCTATGTACGCTAATTAATTTTTCATAAAATTATCTTCTCCTTTCACTAATTGAGGCATGAGTAATTTATAACCCACAGGAATAATACATCAGATAAGATGTGGAGTTTGATCTTTGTTTCTTTCTGTATAGCTATGCCACTTGAATAGCAAAGAGTCCTTGGCTAGCTTTTGCTATTCAGAGAATGCTATCCAAAGGGAATTTTAAACACTAATTATGAGGCTTTTTCCTCTTTGGTCAGGACCTTGGCCCCATGCTGATTTTCATGGTGATGCACGTGCCATAAAATTTTTCTTTTTCTTCTCACCATGCTTGTCTTGTCACAGAAGCAAAGGGAGGTTGTCACTAAGCAAGGGAAGAAGGTTACTAAATCATAGCACTGATAAATATCAGATGGGACCAGCAGGACAAGAATTCCAGTTGAGGCTAAATAACAGAATGTCTGTGCTAGGTATACGAGGAGAGAAAACGCCCCAAACAATCAATCTTTCTATGTTGACAATTGAATATTTTTCCTTAACTACAGTATTTCAGTTTCTATAGAAACCATGGATTTGCAGGCAGATAAACAATTCTAGAGGGAAGCAGAGACAAGAGGTAGCAAGTATAAGCTGCAGTATATCAGTTTATGTGAGATTTAGTTACATCCCAGAATAGGATATCTGCCTCAGTTTCAGAAGTTACTACATGCAGGTGGTCTCATACAATTGGCTAGAATAATTTTTAAAATGTGATTAAAACATGTCATTTCACTGTGTGGTTCACAAGCTCCAAAGTGTCTATTGACTGGTAATTATATGGATAGAAATGCAGAGGAAAGTAGTCAGAGTTTCTGCTTTGGATTTAAGCAGAGCATATTTGTTAGGAACAGACATTCAAAAAGCCTAAAGTGAAATAATGCCAAGTTCTGCAATTTTCTGTAAGTGGCATTGTTTAAACTGGTAGAGAACAGAACACACATTCACCATTTGGTAGGTGGGGAGAGGACAAATCTTAGACCAGCTTTCACCATTTTTAAACCAGTCTACATGCTCCAAATTTCTGTTCTGTTATGGGTGTAGACCAGGCCTGTGTGAAGTGGCTAGTATTCGCTTTAGATTTAGATTTGGCTGATTTGGGGACAATGATTCAATTCAGTGATTTGAATCACTGTCCCAAATAGATTTGGCCGAATCTCCGAATCACCTGGGTGCATCCTCTGCCCAGCAATGGCTGCCCTGCCCACCCCAGCTCCTGGCACTGCAAAAGAAAGCCCCAACTCACCAGGTGCTGCTGGGTGGGGGGCAATCCCCACTGCCCCATGCTGCATGAGGGGCTCTGCATGAGCCCCTTAATCCCCTCCCACTGTCCCAGCCCCCCCCATGGCTTCCCCACCTGCCCCAGCTCTAGCTCTTTAAGGGGAAAAAAACCCCTCCAAACCCCAGAGTCACCAGTTCCTGCCTGGTGGGAGGTCATCCCTGCTGCCCCCCACTGCCCTGTGCCACGTGGGGCTCTTCCATGAGCCCCCAGAAAGCCCTGAAGCTGCTGCAGGAGCTGGTGAGTCTTGAGGTTTTTCTCAGGTTTTTTTTTCTTCCTTAAAGGGCTAGAGCTGGAGCAGGCAGGGCAGCTATGGGGGG
>NW_017729017.1:2378917-2383736 GCF_001723915.1 Gavialis gangeticus
GGAGCTGGGGTGGGCGGGGCAGCCATGGGGGAGCTGGGAGAGTGAGTGGGGATCAGGGCACTGGGGAAGCAGGCAGAGATGGGGCCTGACAGGGGTTCCCCCCCCATTGTCCCCTCCCCCAGCCCCTGCTCCTCACCCACTACTTACCAGCTCCAAGTCTAGCTCCAGCTCCCTGCTGCAGTGGGCAGGGACTACCTGAATTACCGAAGCTCTCCGAATCTTTTCTAAAGATTTGAAGAGCTTCAAACCAATTCAGGCCTTTTTATTGGTCCCCTGATGCAATTTGGATTTGGAGATTCAGCCACTGAATCAAGCTGAATCTCCTTCAAATTGAATCAGCACCCAAAGCTTTGCACAGTCCTAGTATAGACCAGTTTCCAATCACTTGTACTGGAAAAAATGGAACGTCTGTACTTGGCCCTAGAGGGTATCAGGATAGAACTTCTTATTAATGCACAGTCAGAACACTGAGAGAGGTGGGGGGAGGGGGAGGGGCATTAGCTATGACATATTATGGAAGCAAACTTGGTTACCAATTAAGTGACCATTTATATGCTACAAATGTCTCTTTGATCCAACCTGATGCACATTAATATTGTTCGTGGGTCTTAAGGATGCTACAAACTTGATAAGACTAGGCAGTGTCCATGTTGTCGAAGTCAGGAGTGTCCAAGGGGAACATTTTCATTATGAGAATGGTATCACAACTATCCCAGAAGATTTGGGCTGACAGCTCTGAGATGTGTTGTCAGATTTTTTTTTTTTTCCTCCCCCACCCTTTTCTTTACATCACCCCCTGGTGGTCTCAGCATTTCTTCTAGCATCTCCTCAGTGTGCTGACAGTATTTTTTCAATTGGAGACCAGAGAAAAGGGAGGGGTCCCTTGGAATATGAAATCTACAAATGTTACTCTTAGCCCTCAACTATTATCTTGCATAAAGAACTTATAACTCTGTTATTCAGAGTTGACTTGAAGTTTGCAGATTTAGTGGCTGTACATTAATACTGACTGTACTATAACACTGTGGGATTTCCCCACACGGGGTTGATTTATTAGTAAGCTTGACAAGAGGTGTGGGATTTCTTGTTTGGTTTTAGTTCATGCCCATGTTTCATTGGCTGCTGTGAATGAAGTGTAAAAGCAATCCCTAGCAAAGTGGTCTCTAGAGAAAGAACTGTAGTTTTAGTAGAAACTGAAATGCATTTTATATGCCAAGGTTCTCTGATGGGGGGAGAAGCTAAGACAATTAGTGATATTCAAAGGGAACTTTTTAAAATGTGCTCTGAGAAGCAAGATGCAGAAGTAGATGAGATCATGATCCTCATAGGGTTGACAGGGCAAAACTAGCTATTGTTACAGAGAAGCACAGCCTTGCCACGTATTATGTAACTAGCGGAGACTGGACAGGCACCTGGCTGGGGTCTTATGACTCCTCCCAGCCCCAGTGCTCCTTCCTGCCCATGGCAGGGGGTTGGACTCGATGACCTGTCTAGGTCCCTTCCCACTCATGGATTCTATGGTTCTATAACAGTAGGCTTTCTTCTGCTAATGATAGATGAACATTAGAAAGCTGGGCTATAGCCAAACATGAGTTTAAATGTGTACCTGAACCTTTTCAAAACTGAACTAAAAATGTGGTTGAATCAGACTCTGATTGGCTAAACATCTGAGAACAGCTGAAATTGGAACCTTTGACCTTGTCTGTTTCCAGTTCCAAAGGCATTCCGGAGATGCAAAACTGAACTTAAAAAAACAAAAAATATATTATTTGGAGACTCCATTAGTAGTTTTAGTGTGGTGGCTCTGACTAATTCATATCCAGAGATCCTGGATGTCTCTGATTAAAAAAAAATAAATACACAAATAAATAAAATCCCTAATTTCCAGGTTAAAAAAAGTAACCACAAATCCACACTTTTCTCTGATCTGTATATATCTCGTGTGTGTGTGTGTGTGTGTGTGTGTGTGTGTGTGTGTGTGTGTGTATTAGGGCTGTGGAAAGCTTTAGATCATGATTCAGATTCAGAGATAATTCGGAGGCTGAATCTCCAAATCCAAACTGAATCACGGGAAGCTTTAGGCTTTCTGAATTTTTTCAGAGATTCAGCCATACGGTATAATGGGGAATCAATGAAATATCTATAACTTTGTTGTCTTTTGGCTGATTGAGATGAAACATGCAGGGATCATGTTTCAAGATAATAGGTGCAGGGGTTTCTGGGAAACTGCACCTCAACATCCTGAAAGCAAAACTCATGTCACGTATATCTGTTAAGCCACAGTGGGGTGAATACTGCAGGGATGGTAGCTCTTGCTGAGGCCACAAAGCCTGCCAGCTTTCAAGGAGATCGGTGCAGGGGCTTCTGGTTTCTGGGGCCCTGCACCTCTAGCTGCTGACAGGCAAAACTCGTGATATGGGTGCTCGTGCAACTGTGTCTGTTTTGGGGCATGGGAGTGGGGGCAAGGAAACTACTGCAAGGCTGGCTGCTAGGCTACTGTGTTACCAATCAATCATGATTTACTCAGGGACCAGATCAATACACAGTAGCTAGCTACTAGATAATGAGTTAATGAGCAAGGATTAACCCTTACAAAACTACAAAGTAAGGAGAGGAAAGAATCAATACAGAGCCAGGAACTGCTTCTGGCCCAAGACAGAGACAGTCAGTTGCACAAACACCCATGTCACAAGTTTTGCCTGTCAGCAGCTAGAGGTGCAGGGCCCCAGAATCCCCCTGCACTTATCTCCTTAACAGCTGGCAGGCTTTGTGGCTGCAGCAGGGCCTAGCAGCCAGGTCTGTACTAACTTCCCCCCTCCCCCCCACTGTGCCCCAAGACAGACACAGTTGCACAAGCACCTATGTCATGCGTTTTGCCTGTCAGCAGGTAGAGGTGCAAGGCTCCAGAACCCAGAAGCCTCTGCACCTATCTCCTTGACAGGTGGCAGGATTCGTGGCCTTAGCAGGCCTGCAGCTTTCACCCTGCTGCGCCTTAACACACACAGTGTCTCCCATGTCACAAATTTTGCTTGTCCACAGCTTGAGGTACAGTTTCCCCCAATCCCCTGCACCTACCTCCTTGAAACTTGTCAGGCTTTGTGGCCTCAGGGGCTACCACCACTTCAGTTTTCAGCCCCTCCCCATCCCCCCGTGCATTATCACACACACAGTGTCACCTATGTCATGAGTTTTGCTTGTCAGCAGTTTCTGGAAAACTGCACCTCAAACCCCTGCACCTATCTCCTTGAAACTTGGCAGGCTTTGTAGAGGCAGCAAGAGCTACCATTCCTGCAGTATTCACCCCACTGTGGCTTAACACACACATGTGACATGAGTTTTGCATTCAGGAAGTTGAGGTAAAGTTTCCCAGAAACCCCTGCACCTATCACCTTGAGACTTGGCACACCTCATGTTCTCATCAGGGGCTACCATCTCTACAAGCTTCATCCAAATCAGCCAAAAGACAACAAAGTTATAGATATTTCATTAATTTCCCATTATATTCTACTGCCGAATCTCCGAATCAGCTCTGAATCTTCCAAATATTCGGCCGAAATGAATCGGAAAAATGATTTGGATTTCTGAATCAAATCTCTGGCATCTGAATCAGCTGGATCTGAATTGAGTAGTTCCCTATTTGCATAGGCCGTGTGTGTGTGTATTAGTGGTGTTTCATTTTAATCATGGGAAATGTGGATTTTGGGTTACTTTTTTAAAACTGAAAATTGGGGGGGGGGGGCGGATCAGAGAACCTGGATCATACCTAATCTAATATGAAAACCTGTTCATCTCTAATCCACAAGAAGGCCAGGTTTTGAGGTCTCCAGTCATACTGTTTTATAAAAAAAACTGTGTGTGTATGTGCTTTCACTAGTGAACATAGGCAATAGACCTTTTTTTAAATTAAAAGATTGGTTGAATTTTTGCATGTCTATAACTGGAATGGAGGTCATAACTGGAAGGTTGACAGATTTTGTAGGACTTGATCAGCCACAGTCCTTCAAAATCCTTGATTACTTTGAAAATAATGATTTCTCAATAAACCTGCCCCCATAGTTGTAACATAGTGTTTATTTCTGTTAACTTGCAGAGAAAATAGTACTACCATAGGATGTTGAGGCAGATTTCATTTGGTGTCATGGATAATGCAAATTAAGGGAATAAAGCTATTGAGCCGTTATATTTGCCACTGTATTACTTCATTATAAGATGCTAATTTCTTACAACCAGTGATCATTCTGGCAAGGTTTCTGTTGTTGTCTTGTTTTTTCCCTGCCACTGGGACAGGAATTGAAGGCCAGTCTGGAGTTAATTTTCACTTAACTCCAAATGCTTGCCAGATATATCACAAGGTCTTTCCATTCATCAGGAAGCATACCGGCCACCATCCCCCTTCTTCCAATCATATTCTCTACATGGGGGGAGAAAAACTCTTAAGGAGTGAGATAATCATTTGCTCTTTGTACCTGCCTCCAAGAGAATAACTGATAAGACAAAGCAAATCCCTGAGTCTGTGAACATCTTGAGCAAGTTACTTCATCTCTTGCTGACTCAGTTTCCTTGTCTGTACAGTTAAGGTATATTGTATATGCCTTCAAGGAAGTTGTGTTTTTTTTTTTTTTATTAACATCTCTAGGGGATATTAAATCCAGAATGGAAAGGTCTTTAAGGATGCAGTGTTTCTTTGGGATGGTTGTTTATTACATTGAATACTACATATCTGCCCTGTATTCATGGCTTGAAATAAGGGGCGGGAACCTTACATCTAGGCAGCTATAACTATGAATAGAGCAACAGATTAATTTTTACATGCGATTAT
>NW_017729017.1:2388736-2388977 GCF_001723915.1 Gavialis gangeticus
ATAATAATAATAATAATATTGCCAAAGGCTTGTGTAACAGGGTTCTTTCTGCCCCAGGGGTGGCCATGATGCCCTTGGAGCTCCCCTCAGCCCTTGTCGCTTATATGTGCTTTAGGCTATCTACCCTTCAGTTCACCTGCCATACCTACATATAGTTATACTTTTAGGAAAAGGAGGCTGCATCAGGGTTCCCTAAGTGAGATCTACTCATGAAAATAGTTGTTACTGCTTATCTCTTAAG
>NW_017729017.1:2393977-2440154 GCF_001723915.1 Gavialis gangeticus
CCCCCCCCCCCCCCCCACTTTAGCCATGCCAATCACTTGCTCTTCATTGGGCATTAAGCCCCATTATCCAATCCAGTCAATCTCTCTTTCATGGGCCTTTGTCCCCAGTGTCAGTGCCTGTCAATGCAGGCCTCTAAGCCTGGAACAGTCTCTGCCACTGTTGGGGCCTCTGGCCCTGGTGTCTTTAATTATCTCAGCCCCTCCTGAGCTTGGATCTCTGTACCTCAAACAATCTCAACCTCTCTTGGGCTTAGGCCTCCAATCTCTGCACCTCCTTGCCTCAGGCCTCTGTCACTTTAACTACTCCCAACTCTTTTTCCCAGCCCTCTAGGGCCCAGGCCTCTGTCCTGTGCCCCTCATGGGCTACAGGCCCCCTGCCCTGTTCTTGCCTCTCCTGTGGTCCTGTTTCTCAGACTTGGCCCCTATCCCTTGGGCCCTGGCCCTGCTCCCAGGCCAACTGAGCCCTCCACCACCTTTACATCTCTTCATAAACCACCAGTACTTCCCCAGCACTAAGGCTGTCTTACCCCAAGCAGCTTGGATGATTTATAGGAGGCTTCCCCTGCAGCCTGCTCAGGAGCTTTTCCTCTATGGCTCCAAGGGATAGACTGCCTGTCTAGTATGAGCCTTGGCCTTAAATTCTGCAAGTCCAGCCCCATTTTGGGTCATATGGCTCCCCTGATTGTCCTCTGCCTTAACTATAGCCTGCCTTTCCTTCCTTGTTTTTCAACTCTTACGCAGTCAGGAAGCCGCCCTTTTACTGTCAGTTAAAAGTGACATAGTAATGAAATTACTGGACTGTCACTTCAAGTGTGAGCTGTCAGTGTAAAATCTGGACAGTGAATTTAGAAAAAAGTATACGATAAAGAGACCTTAAGCTGTGCAGTTTTTAAAGTATATTATATATCCTTAATCTTTTTGCAGATTATAGGTTGACAGCATTGGTTTAGGAATTGGCTGGATTGTTTAATACACTGTGCAGAGATCAAGTGCTAAATGGCTTCTTTATCCCTTACCTCTCAACAAGCCTTCTTTTTAAGCTGCTGGGAGATTAAATGCAGGTTGTACCTGGGAAGTTATGATAAATGCTAATTGAGCTTAAGTTTTTTTTTTAAATTGCTTAGCTTTCTGTTTCTAACGAAAAATGAGGAAGGTGATTTGTATTTGTTTTATAGAACAGACTACTTTATATGGAGATGGAGTCAGTTGACAGAACACATAATGTTCATCTCCCTGCAAGATTGTGTGTGTGAATGAGAGAGAGGGAGAGAGAGAGAGGATCATTCCTAGATTGATAATGAAGCCATCTATGATTAATACAAACAAACTTTGTTTAGCAACAGCTAAATTTGCATCGAGGCTCAGTTCAGCTACTTTCATACCCCAAAGCTCAGAAAAAAGGAAGAGGGAAGAAGGAAAAGGCTCCAACATTCTCTGCCACCTTTGTGTTGCTTCCTACATGGGTAATGCACTGAAATTGGAACTTATGGTACCATCTCCAGTGCATATCAAAAGCAGATCAGGACAGCAAAAGCACAAACTGAGTACAAATTGGCAATCAGAATCAAGGACAACAAAAAGTCCTTCTTTAGATATGTAGGGAGCCAGGAAAAATAAGGGAAGCATAGGGCCCCTGATGAATGAAGAGGGATGGCTCATAACTGACACTCAGAACAAAACTGAACTCCTGAATGAATACTTCACATCAGTATTCCACTAGACTAAGGGTGTTAGCCTACTTGACAGGATACAGGAGGATCATGGTGGGGTGACCAACCCCCAGTGGTTGGCATAGATCTTGTGGGGGAGCATCTACAAAGGCTAAATATCTGCAAGTCAGCAGGATGAGATGAACTACACCCGAGAGTGCTAAAAGAACTGGCCAACATCATTGTGTGACCCATGGCCAAGTTATTTCAAAACTCGTGGCACTCAGGAGAGGTCCCAAAAGACTGGAAGAAGGCCGATGTGGTGCCTATCTTTAAGAAAGGAAGAAAGGAGGACCCAGGAAATTACAGGCCTATCAGTTTGACCTCAATCCTTGGTAAAATCCTGGATAAAATTATCAAAGAATCCATTACAGACAGGTTAAGAGAGAGCAGTATTCTGAAGGATAGCAAACATGGCTTCGTTACAAGCGGGTCATGCCAGAGCAACCTCTTTTTTTTTTTTTTTTCTATGATCAGGTAACTCGCCACCTGGATAAGGGGAATGAGATTGATGTTATATACTTAGACTTCAAAAAGGACTTTAACTTGGTCTCCCATGATGTCCTCATGGGAAAATTGGGAAAATGTGGTCTCAACTACTTTATGGTCCAGTGGCTAGGTAACTGAGTCACCGTGGCAGAAGGTGACCAGTGGTGTTCCTCAAAGTTCAGTACTCAGACCAGTGCTTTTCAACATGTTCATCAACGATCTGGATTTGGTAATTAAAAGTGAACTGAAAAAGTTTGCTGATGACACCAAACTGTGGAGGAGCATAGCTATGCTCAATGACAGACTGTCATTACAGGCTGACCTGGACAGTCTCAAGAGGTGGACAGACCTCAGCTTGATGTTGTTTAATACATAGAAATGTAAGCTACTCCACCTGGGAAGAAATAACCCACAACACACTTACAGGCTTGGCAGTGCGATGCTTCCCAGCACCACAACTGAAGAAGACTTGGGTGTCATGATAGACAACAAAATAAACGTGAGTCACCAATGCAATGCCGTAGCTGCCACAGCTTATCAAACACTGGCATGCATCTACCGAGGCATCTCGAGCAAGGATAAGGGTGTCATCTTCACTCTGCTTGGCCTTGATTTGACCACATCCACACTACATCCAGTTCTGGGTGCCGAACTTCAGGAAGGATGTAGAGAAGCTTGAGAGAGTCCAAAGGAGGCTATGTGAATGATTAGAGGCCTTGAGACCAGGCCATATGAGGAGAGGCTGAAAGACTTGGGACTGTTCAGCCTGGAGAAGAAAAGACTCAGAGGAGCCTTGGTGGCAGCCTATAAGTACATCAGGGGTGTACATCTGGGCTTGGGGAAGCATCTATTCACCAAGGCCCCCTGGGGGAGGACAAGAAATAATGAGCACAAACTGACTAAAGATCGCTTCAGGCTAGACATGAGGAAAAACTTATTTACAAGTCAAGTGCTGAGGGTTTGGAACAGGCTCCCCCCAGTGGTGGTATAGTTATCAATCCCGGCAGTCTTCAAAAAGCATCTCAATACCCATCTTGCTGGGGTCATCTGACCCCAGCAGTCTTTCCTCCCCAAGTGCAGGGGGGCTGGATCTGATGATCTGTAAGGTCCCTTCCAGCCCCTAACAGCTATGAAATGCATATTCCCACCTTCATCCAACTTGCTTTGTTCCCTAAATTCTCAACTACCCCTACTCTGTATTCAGAGTAATCTGTGCTGCTGTCCCATCTCTGGGTCTGAAGGAATCCCTCCGAGTGAGTTCCCCACAGGTTGCCACATTTCTTAGGGTGGATTCACAGAATGTGTGATTCCTTATGTTGGTGTTCCAGTCTCTGTGGTATTGCTCTGATTACTTTGGAGTTTCATTATCCCCCAGAGTGCAGAGAAGATTACGAACATTTTCACAGGCTGCAAGTTAGTTATTGGTTGGAGGGAGAGATTCTTTTTTCCTCTTGGTCATCATTTCCCCCTTGCTTTGCAGGCAGCTGTTTTATACTTACTTTGAGCCCTTCCCATCCTTGAGTGAATAGTGTAGTTGTTTTCTTCATTACCTCAGGTTCTCCACAGGAGAAATTAGTTTTACAGCATCTGTCACCTCTGTCTTAGTTTCTGTGGGTAGGGAAGCAGTGAGTTAGACATAATCCTATAACATGTTTTCCTTTCAAACACAGTGCTCCCAGATAATATTCCAGCATTGCTTATAGCAACAGGTAATTACAATAATTATCTGCCATTGGCAGGGTGTACAACATCTGAGGTTGCTTGCAGCATGTTACTTGTTCAGCATTTTTACCTGTGGGGTGGTGAAGGGTAGGGACCACCAGTGAAAAGGAAAAACTTTTCAATATCCCCACTGTTTGGTTTATATCATCTCCTGAAATTCAGGTCACTGACAAGTTGATAGTGTAAATGTGCTGTCATGAACCCATGCTGCCTTTCAGCACCTGTTGTAGGTTCACTGGACAGGATCTGAATGCTCTGCAAGAAGTACTGATATTTCTCGACTATGTTAATATCGTCTCTTTTAATTCTGACTTGTATGGGGATTGGGTGAACCAGGTCCAGTAGCACATTGCAAGCTCTACTCTGGGCTGTAAGCTTTGTCGGCACTTTGTGTGCACCAGAAGAGCTGGCAGTGTAATTCCTTCCTCCTGGAGTTGCAGTGAACACTGAATGCAGGCAGGAGTGGCTGCAACAGGTAAAGTTTGTATCTCTACTCCAGCAACAGGGATACCTACTGTGGGCCTCAGTCTCAGAAGCGAGCCTCTCTGTCTTGGAACCTACCAGTGTAAAGCATGTGCTCAAAAATTATCTCAGCCTGCACACTTTTTTTGTGCGGAAACATTCATCAGCACAATGTTCTAATCAACTCATGCTATAAACAACATTCCTCCTGCTGCTCTTCCCTGGGACTGCCAGCACCTCCTGGGAGCTTAATGAGGCTCACTTTTCAAAAGCTGGCAGGAGACTGGGGAAAAGGGAAGGGCACAAGGCTCGGGGGTTCCCCTACAGGTGAAACCAATCTCTCCTGCCAACCAGGGGCAATGGTAAATGACAGCAGCTGCTAATGAGCGGCCAGAGTATTAAACTTTAATGTACCTGATTGCATATTATACTTGATTGTAAAATGTAGCTTTCCTTGTAAGTTTCCTGTAAGTGTCACCTCTGCTGCAATCCTAGGCTACCCCCTGAAGTATTTTGTCCTTCTCTACCACCTACACTACATATTAAAGCTTGCATTGACTCCTGCCTTTAACCTAAAAGGCCCTAGTCCTTTAGCTCATGCTGTTAAATCCATGTCTCAAGTTCCTTTCCTGTGAGATGACTTGACATAGGGCATCAGTACACATTAACAAGCACAAGAGCAGAAAGCTACCTCTCTGCAGAAATTTAAATCTTCATATATGGCTATAGGGACTGAACCTGGTACTTCTAGACATAATAGCCTGCTTGAGTTGAAGGACCAGGCCAATTAGGTTGCAGGGAGCAGTAGATGCTGCAGCCTGTATATCCAGACTGGCTATTAGTGACTAACAGAGCCATAAGGTATTAGCAAAGGTTACACATTGCTGCCACAGATCTACCCCAGCTTAAATATCCCTAAACGCCTTGTGGGGTTTGGACCTGGAACTCTGAATCTAAAAGCACGATGCTGTAGTGTTTGAGTTTCACTCTTTTCCTACCACTGAACTGTCCCTCTGCTATTACCTGTCACTTCAGGGGACAAAAAGCTTCCTATTGGTAGGGTGAATTAGAGTTGTATTTTCTGAAGTTCTGTCATACAACGGTACATGGGATTTCTGATGCATTGTGTCAAGATAATCCCATCACTGCCATTAATTTTTGCAACAGTATTATGCCATCAAGACTTTTGGGCTATAATTATAACTTGTAATTGGTAACAATATCAACTTTTCTCAACAGTGCAGTTTTCAACTTGAAAATTGCATCCACATGGTTCAAAACCAGCATTTTGATGTTGTAACTGGTATTTGTGCAAAACCTATTACAACGTCTAACAAACATGCTTCGGTACGAGCATATTGGAAGAATCATGTGCAGTCTAATTCAAAACAATACTGTCGTTATACTTTAAGAATCTCGAGACATTGCACTTTGAAATAGTCATAATGATTATTTTTTCACCACAAGTTGCCATAGGAAATAGAGGCTGTTCATAAACTACAGTGAGGATTTACTACTGATTTGTTAACTCAGGACTTTTAATGGATTTTCCTTGGGTGGGGACAGGTGTAACATTTGAGGCACTTGAAAGAGCAGTTGTATTTTAAAGCACTTAAACTGAATGTTTCACCTGTGGATAGATGTGCAGAGCCCTGCCATGCCCCTCAGCTCTAGTGTTGCAAAATCACTGTGGGTGCATATAGCAATGTGTTCTCTAGCTAGGGGGCATCAGGGGGGAGGGTGGGGAGGAGGGCTACAGTTACCTGTGTCTCTGCTTCCCTTGACCATGGCCAGACAGTAAAGGGAAATGCAGATTGGACTCTAAATGTTACTTGACAGTCTGCAGTCTTCTGGGGGCTGCAGCTCTGCTCCCCTGCCTGTTACCTGTGTTCAGACCATTAATCTAATTAGCATGGAAGTCCCAATCATCCTTTACACTCACATACCACTCCAATATAGATCATGCACAAAATTGCCCACCTAGCAATCAAATTTAAGTTAATGGAAAGATTGTCATTGGTTGCAGAAGCTTTGGATCAGTGCATGAGCTAGTAGAAAAATTCAGAAAGTCTTGAATGTTTTAAAATTGACAAAATAGATTACAGAATCTTGCGTGCTCTAGTCTCTCGTCTGTCTCTAATGTGTTCTAATCTCCATAAAACAATGCAGTCAGGTTTTAGAGTAAAAAAGAAAATGGCAACCAGAGCAGAAGTATAGCTTTCTCTATGGGTTCCAATCCCTCCAACTGGTGTTTTGTTCACAATTATAAATTGAGATTAGAACATATTTTTACAGCTTGGGTCCCAAAATATAAAGCAGTTTGCAATTTCACGCTTTTTGAAATCTACACATTCAAACACTTCTGCAAAAGGATAATGGAAACCAGTTTTATATTTTATGCTTTTTGAGAACATGTGGGTGTTCCCACTTGCATCGTATTATGTAAATGTCAGGTCAGAAACACAGAACTCGGGGGCAGATGCACTCTGCTTTCATTACCACAAGGCTTTGGGAGAATTTATAGGATCTTACTTATACATCCTCTACTTTTTGGTACATCTTAGGCCAGGCAGAGATGGCAAAACATTAAGTGCTGCACCCGTGCATTCAGTATGGGGAGTTACTGCCAAATATTTGTGCAACCAGTAAGGGGGGGGGAGGGGGGCTTCTTTCAATTAACATAACTTTACTTTGGGAAGGGGTGGGTATTATAAACTGTCCAAGACAAGCTTATCTTGTTAATGCCCAACACTTAGAAGGGATGCCTATTAGGGGTTTGCGAAGTGGGCCCTATTCAATTCAGATTTGGATTCAGATTTGACCTGAATCAGGGACAGTGATTTGATTTGTTGATTTGGATCACTGTCCCTGATTTGATTTGGCTGAATCTGAAAATTCGATGCTGATTCAAAGAATCAGTGATTTGGCTATAGACACAGCTTTAAAAGTTTTTTCTACATACCTTGAGGTACCAGCATGGCTTGTGAGGGGCTTGTGGGTGCTGTGATGCTGGGGCTGATGGAGTGTCCCACAGGAGTGTGGGGGGTGGGGGGCTCCACATGTTCCACATGCTTCACGTGCTCCGTGCCAAACCTGGAAGTGGACCAGAACTACTTCCAGTCCACTTCCACGTCCACCAGGGAGCACACGGGTGGCTGTCCCAGACCCCCCCTCCCCACCCCATCAGCTTGATGATCAGACGTGGGGAGACACTAGGTGCCCTCCCAGACCCAGGAGGCACCAGTCACCAAGCTAGGGAGGATGCGGGGGGCGGGGGGCGGGTCTGGTCCACTTCCGGGTCTGTTGCTGAGCATGCTGGGGAGCCCCCTGTAGTCCTGTGGGACACTCCATGTGCCCCAGCATCGCAGCATTCACAAGCCACTTGCTACCTCACGGTATGTAGAAAAAATATTTAAAGCTGTGTTTATATCTGAATCGATTCGGAGGGTTCTGACTCAGTTCAGAGAAATTAAAGGGTCCTCTGATTCAGTTCGGATTCGGAGATTCAGCCACCAAATCCGGCTGAATCTCAGGGACCAAAGCTTTGCACAGCTCTAATGCCGATAGAGGTAAAGGCAGTTGTTGGTACTGAGACTTCTTTGTTCCACCACTGGTGGGCACATGGCCTTTCTGTACACTTACCCTGACAGATTCCAGCATAGGAAGGCAACTGTGCATTTTCAACATTGGCCATTTTAGAGCCAAATTACAGAAGACTCAAGAGTTTGATGCTTAACTGACCTATTTGAAATAGGAAAACTGACAGTCATGCAGGCTTTATTCCCCACATGTTCAGTCAGCAGACAACCACATCACTGCAATCTTGTTGACTTCTTATGAACAAGGATCCCTACATGAAGCAATAGAACGGGGTTTATACTAACTGTTTAAGCGCAGTGCTTGCTCATGAAGTATAATTTGTGTTAGGGATATTTTTGTTAATACCTGATGTAGACATGGCCTAAAGGTTCTATCATTTCAGCAGTCTGGAGCCAAGAGTCCTACTGTCTCTACTAAACTGCATCACTCACTTTCAGAGTTATGTTGCTTGAAACCATCCTCTGTTTCAACACCTGAGTTCATTAGTTCTTGCTGTCCTGCTGCTTGATGGCTGCCACCCCACTCAAATGCATCATTAAGTGCTCTGCAAAATTTACTGCTTTCTACTCCATGTGCTCCCACCCATCTTTTAAGCTGTCACAACTTTTATTTAAAACTGTTTTTGATTTTCCAATCCAGAGACATGTTTACATGCCAAATTTGGTCCAAAGACAGCATTTGGTGTACAAGTTATGTTTGGAGGGGGAAGGAAAGAATTCTGTTTTTTTTTTCCCCTTTTCATTGTGGGGGGAAGGGAGGAGGGGAAATGATGTTCTTCAGCAGAAAATAAGTCATCTGGAAGGGTTTTTGCAAAATCTTTTTAAAAGGTATTCAGCAAATTGAATTTTAGGTTGAAAAGTAAATGTTTTGAGTATGTGAAACTGTCAGTTTGAAACTGAAGAGGTTTTGAAGCATCCCCAGTAGTGAAGACGTCTAGCACATCTTAGGTTATTTGATGAAGAAGTTTTTCTCTTATGGTATGACTTCCAACTTGATGGCCTGATCCAAGATTTATGGAAACCAGTAGTAAGACTTTGTTATTAGTACTGGCATTGATTTCAAAGGACTTTGGATTGGAACTTACTTCAATGATAAAATCCTCTTGTGTTGTGTTGTAGTATTCACAGGTCTGATCCTCAACGTGGTGAAATTACAGACAGTACTATAGATATAGCCTTTTCCTTTTAATGGATTTGGGATCAGGCCCTTAAAAAAAGGCAGCACCAGATAAAATGACTGAAAAGGGATAATGTAGCTCTACCTTTCCTTTGGGGAGTAGGGAGAGCACTAGTGTATCTGATTCTCCCTGGCATTTCTCCTTTTATGTTTTCCTTTTCTAGAATTCAGGGAAGCTGTTGCTGCTCCTGTTTTTGACTTATGCTTTACAAACTTGCATTGTGCTATGAACTGTATTTAGGTCTTTGTGCATTAGACATTGGTATGGGTATGAGTTATTTCTCTGTGAAAATCTCAATAAACAAAACAATAAAAAATGAGGAGAATAACAATTTAACCAGACTATTGTTCTGGGGAAAGAGGGAGGTTGTCATCCATTTACTGAGAACTTGTGAATCCTCTACACAGGCAAGTAAAGGAGCAATGGGAACTAACATGCAGTTCATACAATTGTGCCTCCTGCCATGCCACATGTGCATGGCAGGAGGTGCGATTGTGGGATCACACATTAGATCTCAGTGTGCTTTATTGTCAGGGCAAAATTTGGGCTCCCACAGCTAATTTGGGCTCCCACAGCTAAGAGTCCCAAAATTTGGGCTCCCTCAGCTATGAACCCCATGCACCCCAGTTGAGGGGCTCCCAGCTGTGGGGGAAGCCCACATACCCCCAGGTTGAGGGATCACCCCTGACAATCTTCCCACTTCAGGGGTTTACCAAGAAGCATACTGCAGGGACCTGACATGCAGCTCTGGGACTCTGGGTCCTGGCCACTGCACCTGTTGGGCTGAGAGTCCCAAGCAGGTGTGAGACTCTCAGCCCCAGCCCACATTTACAAGGTCTAACTTTATAACTGTTTGGAGGTTTTTATGGCATGATAGCTACTTTGCACTTTATAGCTGGTCTTAGGGTAGCCGCACAATTAACCAGTTAACTGTGTGATACCTGTTACATGCAGAGGGGGGCCAAAGAAATACTTTTTAAATGCCTAGAGGAGGTCACTGGATTGAACACCTTAGAGTGGATCTAACTTTATGATTGCAAGAAATCTATTTGACAGATATTTCCTTTTCTGTTGAAATTGTCTGGAGACAAATCCCAATATTCTCAGTTTGCTTCATAATTTGGGCAGATGAAAATTATTGCCTTATATATTTTTCACTAAGTTTGTATTTTTAGTCTTAAAATTCTACAAAGTTGATTATGTATTTGATATTGCCCAGCTAAGTGAAAACCAACATAGCCAGTCTTGGGAGTTTTGCTCATATTTCAACTTTTGCAACAGAGTGCATACCTTGAAATATGCTTTATGCAAATATTTGCACATTAAAACCTAACATTTTATTTTCATGAGCCATGTGTGACAATGAAGACAGTGGCACATAATATTACACTTGGTATCAATAAAATTAGAATCAATATTGCCTCCAAGATTTTACAAGGTTTATTACACTGTTTGCTAACTTGTTACTATGGTGGCAACTGTTTTCCTTTAGTTGATTTTAGGCCTTTGCTTTCTCATAGGCTTAATCCCTACAACTATCAATAAAAGCTACTCTGGGAGGGTGCAGATTGCCTGGGTACTGATCACTTAAAAAGATGGTGTAAACATGTTGTAATTTAAGTCCCAAGTCAGCCCACACACAACGTTAATGTGCTTTAACACCTGCACATGTAGCCTTTTCCCACTTACTACGCAGTAACTTTCCGTGCAATAAATTTAAGCCAGCGGAAATGCATGTGTAGACATGCCCACTGAGTTGCATTTGTTTTGGCTGGTGTATGCACCACTGGAAACATTTAGGAGGTTAACTTTAGCAGTGGGGCTTAGGGCAGTTGGGGGAAGGGAGTTTGAAACTATAGAACCTCTTCATAGGCTTGCTGAAAGTGCACTGATTCAGCTTCATTTTGGATGCACCAACAGTAGCAGTGTATATAGATTTCTACCTACAGTGAGGTACAAAGTTATGATGTTTTCTATTTTGATTTGCTGTAGGTTTTTTTGGATAATAAAACTGGGACCAAGGGTCACTTTGAGTCGCCTGCAGTGCTGGAAAGAGATTTCCCCTTTAAGCTATCCACAGGCTATGCACAGCCTTGCCTGAGGGTTTGTTTAGGCCTACAAAGCTTAAAGGTTTGGGGGTTGTTGTTTTGCTGTTTGCAGAACAGATTAAGAAAACTGCTGATAGTGCCTGTACCAAGTTTTCCCATAATTTTCCACAGTAAGCTTGACAGTGAAGGGTTCAGGGGCATTTGGATGTTTCTTAATGAGACCTAGAGACGATACAAATCTTTGATTTATGTTTTTCTTTCCTTACCATGCTCATGTCCTTATGGCTGGTGTATGCAACAGACAATGGCAAAATCTTGAGCAACACTTAAAGATTTTCAGGCCAAGATGCTTCTTCCTTTCCCATAAGTAGAACTTCACAGCATTTATTCAGCTGCATGGCACCTTTTATACAGATAGGGAACAAAAGCTGAGAAAGTGACTCAGGCACAACATGGTCCTTTTTTGCCTCCAAACAATTCTTACTTGATATTTTGGGCCATAGTAGATCAATATGGGTTGTCATGAAATCAAAGGAGGAATTTAACTAGCAACCCAACAAGTGTTGTGGTTTGTCATGGTTTTTTATCAGGAAAAAAAAATCTGAACAGATGAAGCCTAGGGCTGGAGATAACCAAAGTAGGGCATGCCTTATTTATAGGGATGCATGGTTAGCAGGAGTTTCCCTGCTAGTTAGAGGTCAGCCTTCACTGAGCACTGCACCTGATCTAGCAAAACCTAACTAACCTAAATAGTTACTATTGGCATGTATAAAGATTTCCAGATAAGGAACCTGACACACCTCCTCACTACGATTTGTAAAGTTTGTGCTATTGCAAATTAATATGGCAGTAGAGGATTGCAAGTGTATTCAGTACAGAAAAAAGTTTAGGGGCATGCACATTGCTTATTTTCTGTTTGGTAATTGCTTGTTGACTTTTCTCTCTTGCATAATGTGGTGGATACAAGTTAATGAATTATGGATTAAAAAAACCCCCTTGATTAGAAAATTAAGTGTCTTAAAAATACTCCTGTAGCAAATAGTGTGCAGGATCGAAAGGAACAGAAAAGTTGAGTGACTTTACAAAGGATGGCAAGGTTCTTTGAGTAGATGTGACAAAGCTGAACAAAGGTTTACACAGTGTTAGCAGTGGGGATTTGTTTTTTAATTTATAGGTGGAATACGGGAAATCTGTTTTCAGGTGCAGCATTGTGACCTTTTTTGGGGGTAGCAAGGAGTGCCGAAGGTTTTCTGTTCTTCCCATTATTCCTGTATTGCACTCGCTCTAACTTGGGCATTAGGGACGTCAGCTATACAGTATGTTTCTGTAACATATACTGGATACAGAGATTTCAGCCACCCGGGGAAAACCAGTGTGACTTAATTTGAAACACACAGTTGGCTTAAGGTCACTTGCTTTAGAACAATTGAGCTCCTCCTCAGAGGAATTCTTGAATAATAAGATCAACACCCTGTTGGACTGCTCTAAGCATGGGAGTATTTCCACAGAAGCAAAAGCTTTGTGTAGCTTAGGAATACAGAGTGAATTAGGGGTGCTATGGAGTGGTAGGGGGCTTTTTGTTTCTTTCTTGCAGCTGGGCTGGGGTGGGAGAGGTGATACCCCTTCCTAAAGGCTGAAGCCTCTGGTTTCATTCTGTACCTGGGAAGGGTGTACCAGATGGGAATGTACTGTGGTTATTTTGCAGCTTGTCTTTTTCTCTTCTGCTTCCTTTTCCCACTGACATGGAGGCTGCAGGTGCCAATGGCACACTAAGCTTCTCTGGAAACTGCAAACATCCAAACGAATGTTTTACTGTCATGCTGTTTTCTCTCCTCCCCATACAACATCTCCAGGGGGCTACTCACTGACAACACCTGCTGGTTGAAATTTTTATCAGGCCTTTGGTAATTAAAACTCAAGGATCTTCGGATTTTTTTTTTTTTTTTTTAATTTAAAATCTGCAAAAATGAAATAACAGATGTTTAATGTGGGGAGGGATGAGGAAGAGGGAGTGTGAGAATTTTAAGTGAGCTGGTGTTGCAATTGATGTAGAGGATTGCTCTGTTTGAGAGAGTGGTATGAGGTGTCTTCACAAGATTCATGCTTCTGAGTAGTGTTCTTATTTTAGCTCTGAACCTGGTTACAGTCAGCCCTTTTCAAATGAACTGTACCGTAAAAACATTGTGTGCAGTGATTACTTCCCAGAAAGCTCCTCTGAACTTAGTTTTACTGGCCTAACAGTGTCAAGGACATGAGTTTTTGCTGATGTGTATATATACCGGTAAAAGCCCAAACATATTTTTTTGGTTCTTGAATTAAAATAAGCTATAGAAGTCTAACTATTTGTGCACAAGACACATTAGCTACTTTAGCTATACCAGCATAACTAAAGTGATAAAGCATCTATGTATAGGCAGACCCTAAGATAGTACCACACTGTACAATGGGGCCCAGATTCATATGGCCTCTACTATAATTCAGTGGAACAATGGAAGCTAGCCCTTCATTCTCATAGGGACGAATATTGGAAACTCCCTTCAGACATTAGCCTCATCCGCATTACAAAGTGTTGCTGGAATAGCTCTGTCAGCTAGGAGTATGAGGAAAATCATCCTCCAGTAGTTGACACAGCTATGCTACCATAAAATCCTTATGTGGATGCAGAAAAAGGTTTCTTCTGATAGAGTTGTTGGCGCTGGTCATCCATCTGCTACAGTTCTATCCACCACAGTTAAAGCATGAATAGCCCTCTTAATATAGCCTATGTCTTTGTTAGCACTTTTTTGCAGGGTTCAAAGCACTTTACTCAGGTAGATATGTATTAGCAAGCAAACAAAGGAAACACAGGAACTCTTTTAGCTCAGCGTAAGACAACCCAAGTCGCCTGATTTCTAGATAAGTGTTCTTATGCACTGAACCATGCCACAACCTGCTTATAGCTGAAACACTGTTCCCACACAAATTCATGTCTAACTTGCTACAATTTGTTTTATAGGTGAGATGGGGTTAATACTGTTTTTCAGAGCGTTGGGTGCGTAGAGAATTGTGGGAGGTTCACACCACAGTATGTGCTTGTCTCTAATACTGAATCTCACTTTACAGGCATGAACAATCAGGTTAAAACACTCACCCCTTGATCTTTATGCTGCGGCTCATATCTGAGAAACAATGCAATTAGACATCTAGCTTGATTAGGGCATCTGTACAGGAAGAATATTTGTTCATTTACAGCAGTGACAAAATCATTGGCCTCAAACTTACTTCAATTTCATTTTTTCTCTGTATCGGTTTCCACAGCTGACTTTGTAACATCATTGTAGGTATTCAGATTAATTACAGAAGCTTAATTTAACCCCAAATTCTAGTAAGGCATAAGTCACACCTTCAGAAAATCCTCTTTCAGGGTAAAATCATTATCATTCTAGCTGAAACCTTCAGTAGGTGTGTCTGGACAAGAGGCATAAATGTGTATTAGCTTAGTTTACTGCATTGTAAGTGGGTGCATCTAGATGTGCGCATGCTTACTGCATAGTAAAAACCCCTAATCCCATGTAAATTTGCTACCTGCAAATGCAAGTAGCAAATTTACATGGTATTAGTTACTGCACAGTAATGCACATGTAGACATGACCATCTCCTGGGTCTGTTCTGCCACTCTGGGCTAGGAGCCTCTCCTGCCCCAGGGCTGGGCTGCCTTCTATGGCAGCCTCTGCTTGCAGGCTTTAAAAGCCTGCAGACTTTTTGAGCCCTGAGGCATCCTCAGCAGGGAGCCTGAGGGCACTCCAGGCCCTGTGTCCCCCTGGGCAGGCCACAACCTAGTTGTGCCTGCCTGCCTGCACCCCAGCACTGCTGCTTGACACTGTACTGCTACACAGTGGCCAGGACAGCACTGTCCAGGCCAGCAGGGTGCTGCAGACTGCTGTAGCCTCTGCCCAGACTTGTCAGTCCCTAGAGCCAGCTGTAAGTAGCTTCTGGCCAACAGTGCAGCACACCCACAGCAGCCTGCCCTGTGCCTGCAGGTGCTGTGGAGCATTGCCTGTGCCGTGCGGCTGTCATTCCCTTGTTGTGCTGCTGTGCTGGCTGCTGCAGGCAGCTGCATGGGGCCAGCAAGAGACAGCTGTGTGGGCACCCAGAGAGTCAGTGCAGGACCCACCATAGCATCCTCCTTGCCCAGGCCATGTCCATGTGCCCACACCGTGCTCTCCACCCAGCACTCCAGCTGGATCAAGAAAGAGACTGGTGACCTTGTGGTACTGTGGGGTAAGGCAGACGTTCAGTACTGGTTTGAGCAGGGTGGGTGCTCCAATGCCCACATCTACAAGACCCTGTCAGGCCAAATGCAGGAGCACGGGCACAACCAATTGGTGCAGCAGTGTCACAAAAGTCAAAGCCTTGTGAGCACAGTGGGTTGCTGTGACCAAGCACAATCATTGGTTTGGCCATGTCCATTAGGCCATGCCCTTTATGTGGCAACCCGAGGGTCATCTTTGAGCCCCAGGACCCAGGCCAACGTCCTCCTTGGCTGCTGGGGGCAGAGACATATAGTACAGCAACAGGTAGCCCTCTAGAGGGCAGCAGAGTTTGCAGCACATCCAGGGCCTATCTCCCATGCCATCATAGCTCAGGGCCCTGTACCAGGTGTGCACATGTACCCAGGGCACCATGGCAATCATCATCAGCAGGGCATAGTGGGTTGGGCACCCCTTGGCTCACACAGCTTCTCATGCACCACCTATAATGTGCATCAGCAGCACACTTGTGCCCTAGAGCATTTCCCCATTGAGGCCACCTGCAGGGAGAGTGGGGGTGTGGGCATCTCCTCATCTTAGGTGTATGGGATCCCCGCACCCCCCCAAGCCCAAGTGTTGTGGGATGGACTGACACACAGGAGAGCGGTTGGCTTGCAGAAGGAGATAGGGGAGTAGGGTCTGGAGCTCTGGCAGGAGGTGCTTCCAGGAGCCTGACCTGCCCTACCCTGGGAACAGGCTGCCTGTGTCCAGCACCCAGCAGCCTGCTGGCCCTTGGGGAGAGAGCAGGGATGGGGGGCTTGGCCAGCAGTGGCCTGGGACTGCCCACCTGAATTACCTTAGTCCCTGACTACCCAGCCATGCCTGACCACCCCCATCTGAAGTTGTGCAGCACATGGGCCCCTGGTACAGAGCATCTTATCTCAGAAGTATTGCAAACTGTCTCATGGCTCTATAGGGCCTGCAGTTGCAAGTTGGGGAGAGGCTGCCTCTCGCAGCCTGGATGTGGCTTCAGGATCACTGCCTCCTAGTTTCATAGTGGTTAGGGTTGGAAGGGACCTAAAAAGATCATCAGGTCTGACCCCCTGTCCTGGGCAGGAACAAGTGCGTGGTCATAACACCCCAGCCAAATATCTGTCCAGCCTTCTTTTGAAGACACCCAGGGTAGAAGAGAGCACCACCTCCCTTGGGAGTCCATTCCAGAGCCTGGCAGCCCTAAGTCTAAAGTACTGTCTCCTGCAGTCCAGCTTGAACCTTCTGTCTAACAATTTGTGGCCATTATTCCTAGTAACCCTCGGTGGTGCCTGGGGGAACAGAGCCTCCCCCAATTCCCACTGGTTGCCCCTGGTGAGTTTGTAAATGGCCACCAGATCCCCTGTCAGCCTTCTTTTATGGAGGCTGAATCGATTCAGGCCCTTCAGCCTCTCCTCGTAGGGCTTGACCCACTGCCCCTTGACCATGTGAGTAGCCCTCCTCTGGACCCTCTTAATGCTAGCCACATTCCTCTTAAAGTCTGGCGCCCAGAACTGGATGCAGTACTCCAACTGTGGCCTGACCAATGCTGCATATAGGGGAAGGATCACCACCCTGGACCTGCTTGTGATGCATCTGTAGATGCACAACAAGGTGCAGTTAGCTTTTACTGACTGCTGCTTCGCATTGGCAGCTCATGTTCATCTGGCAGTCAACAATGACTCCAAGTTCCCTTTCTGCCACTGTGTTGACAAGAAGGGAATTCCCCAGCCTATAGGTGTGTTGCTGGTTCCTTCTCCCTAGATGCGGTACCCTTCACTTATCTCCACTGAATTCAATTCTATTCTCATCTGCCCACCTCTGTAACCTGGCTAGATCTAGCTGGGTTCTGTCTCTCCCCTCCAGCGTGCCTGCCTTGTCCCACATCTTGGTGTTGTCAGCAAACCTGAGCAGTGTGCTTTCCACACCCACATTTAGATTGCTGATAAAGATGTTGAACAGTACAGGCCCCAGGACAGAGCCCTGGTGGGGGGGACTCCACTGCCCACATCCCTCCAGGTTGAAAACAACCCATTCACCACCACTCTCTGGATGTGACCATCTAGCCAATTTGCCACCCATCTGACTGTGTAGGCATCAATGCCGCAGTCACCTCGTTTTCTGAGAAAATGTAGTGGGAAACAGTGTCAAAGGCCTTCTTAAAGTCCAGGAAGATGACATCCACCTTGATGCCCACATCCAGGGACTTTGTGACCTGATCATAAAAGGCTAGTCGGGCAGGATTTGCCCTCAGTGAATCCATGTTGGTTGCCCCTGAGCATTACCTCCCCCAGTGAGCCCTTGCAGATGTGCTCCTTGATAATTTTCTCAAAGGTCTTCCCAAGGACCAAGGTAAGACTAAATGGCCTATAGTTACCCGGGTCCTCCTTTCTCCCCTTCTTGTAAATGGGGACCACGTTGGCCCTTTTCCAATCCTCTGGTACCTGGCCAGAGCCCCACAAGTGCTGATAAAGCCATGCCAGGGGCCCTGCTATGACCTCCGCCAATTCCCTTAGCATCCTCGGGTGAAGAGTATCTGGACCTACTGATGTAAAGATGTCCAGCCCCTCCAACAATTCTCTAACTAGGTCATCCCTGACTCTAGGCATGGTAGTGCCTCCCCTGGGTCTGTTTATAATCTTAGTGAGGGAAATGTCCCAGTCCCTGTTCAGAAATATGGAGGCAAAGAATTCATTAAAGTTTTTTTGCTTTTTTGCTCTTTTATTAGCTGCAATCACCAGATTGCCAAGCCTGTCCTGTAGGGGCCTCACATTCCCTGGTGCCTTCTTCTTACTCGCAACGTATTTGAAAAAGGACTTTTTGTTATCCCTAATTCTGGTCACTAGCTCTAGTTCCATCTCTGCCTTGGCCTTCCTAACAAACCTCCCTGAAGTCATGAGCAATGGAGATGTAATCCTCCTTGGTGATAGCCCCTTGCTTCCACTGTTTGTATGCCTCCTTTTTTGCCCCCAGCCATTCCTGGATGCTTTTGCTGAACTCTGGGGGCTTTTTGGCACTCCTGCCCCCCTTGGTGCATATTGGGACTGATTCCCTTTGAGCTTGGTGCATCGTCTCTTTGAAGAACAACCACCCATTTTGGACTCCAATCTCATTGAAGCTCCAAAACCCCAATGCCTTTCCTACTAATCTTTTTAGCTAATTGAAGTTGGCCCTCCTGAAGTTGAGGACCTTTGCCTTACTGCTTGCTTTCATCACCCTGCGCTGGATAGTAAATTCCAGCAGGCAATGATCGCCCAGATGGTCAAGTAGTTGGGGTCCTTTGGATTCACCAGCTCCACTAGAGGCAGCCCCTTGGCAGCCACCCTCCACCCCTCAGCAGGCCTGCAGTTGGGCCTGGGAAGAGGTCCGGCATGTCTCCACCAGCCAGGAGCCCCTGGCTGAGAGCCTGCCCTGGGTGCCCCGCCACCCAACATGCCCTGCCCCCCCCCCACCTGGGCCCAGCCCTGCTGCTTGCTGCAGCTTCATGTGGGTGCATGGCTGGAGCTACCTGCAGCAGTGCCAGGACTGCATACCAGCCCTTATGGGCCTGAACTCCTCCTGTCAGATGGTGAGCCACCCATGCCAGGGTAGCAGCACCCACCATCTCCCTTGGTGTCTGCAGAGCATGGTGTCAGCCAGCATGTCGTGGAGGGTGTTGCACACTTCTAGGATGGCCTCCCCAGCAGCAGCCTTGACCATGCCAAACAGCTGACATACTGCAGGCTGGAGGGCGTGGCCAGCTTGAGCAAAGCAAGGAAAAAACAGGTGTCCACAGGGAGGGACAGCCGCATCCTGGAGACCTGCCATACCAGGTGGGGCTGGAGCTGCTCCATGAGGTCACATAAAGTTTCCCAGGATATGAGGAAGGCTTTCAGCCACTGCTCGTCATTCCAGGTATGCTGGATGACGTGCCACCACCAGTCCAGGCTGCCCTAGCGGGCCCAGAGATTGCAGGGCTGGAGGCGCAGGGGGACTATGGCAGCCTCAGTGGTGGCATCCAAAAGGCTTTTATGGGCATCCCTGCTGGCAGGAGCTGTGCAGCAGCAGTGGCCCTGGGACTGGTTAGCAGCTTAGCGGACAGTCATTGTTGGGGGGAGAACTAGGTGGGGTGAGACGGCTGTAGGCCAGCCATCAGTCAGTGTGGTGGGACAGCAGGGCCAGTACAGAGGCCAGCAGAAGTGTGGGGTGCTAGTTGTTGCTACCAGGGACAGGGGCTGGAACAGCCATAGCACACGGAGGCACAGTGGGCAAGGAGAGAGAGGCTCTGTGCTGGGCACACTGCTCGTGTTCAGAGAAGTGGCTGGCCAGAGAGCAGGGCTGGCTTTTAAAGATGGGTGCCAGGTGCTGGCAGCTGCAGCCAGAACCTAGAGCTCCCCTCTGTGGTGGCAGGAGTCCATTACAGGGCTGCAGGAAACTTGGTGCAAAGAGCAGCAAATCTGCTTCCTAATCCGCACATGCGTTGATGCCAGCCCAAAAGCACTTACTCGAGAGTGTTTTACACCAGAGTAAACTTAGACCAGATGAAATGCGTGTGTAGACGTGCCCAGTGATGAATTGTCTGCGGACTAAGGCTGGTCTTTTAATCTCAAGATTCCTCCTTCCCTGTTTCTGCTTCCCTTCTCCGTATTCTTTTTCCTCACCCTTCTTAGCAAAGGAAAATACATCTTTACTTTAATCAGTCTGACTCATAGCAAGTAAGGGACACCTGATCTACCCAAATGAAAAACCAGACAGTATTTAGCAGCTTCCCATACCTCAGTGGAAAGTTTTGATCCTGCCTTTGTGGTTATATTGTTTCAAATAACAGGCAATGCAATATGAAGATAAAAAGCTGTATTGATAAGATCTCTCATGATGTAAAAGAGATCATAGTAGCCATTACCAAACACGATGCCTTCTCCAAATTCCAGAGAAAGTTTTATGAGCAATAGTGTCCCAGTTTTAAGAAAACCCAAATTTCTAATCTAAGATAAAAGCAGTAGTATGGGGAAACCAGGATGCCAACTCTGCAGCTTCTAACCTGCAGGTGGGTGGACTTTCCTTGAAGTTTTAGATCCACTGAGTTACATGTAAGGATACATTAAGGTTGACACACCTTTGGTATGTTTTAGTTAAAAAGCACGCTGGTGCCATTTTCTCAGTGCTCATGTGCATTTCACAAATGCATGTGCTGCGTTTAAGAGAGCCCAGCGTTGCAGTGCAAGCATGTGTGCAAATGCCCATTGAGCTTACTGTCAGCCTATCATTTAGCAGACTTTTCTTAAACTCAGGTTATGAGTAGAAACAATTTAATGCCCAGTTACCTGTGAGTATTCTGTTATTTAGACATTTTGAAGTTGTATAAAACTATTTAAATGCCTATTTTGAAGTTGCATAAAAATATTCAAAGCCTAGAACCACATGAATGCTACCTAATACCTTGTGAAGGTCAATAGAAACCAGTCCTCAGGTCCTTTGTTAGCTTTTAGCCTTTGATGCTTTGACATGCTGTGACATGAATTGATTGCAAGGAATTAAGGACACACATTAAATGTGTGCATTTTGGATAGATGGGGTGATATTCAACACATTAATATTATAACTAATAGACCATCACAAAAAAGTTTTGGGTGCAGAGTTGCCTGTAGCTTCCCATGTGTGTAGGAAACTGGTTTGGATTCTAGCTGAATGTAATTTGGTTGTTCAGCATTCTAAAATGGTGGAGTTAATGTACCAGTCAGGGACTTTGCTCTTAAAATTACATTACACATTAGACTCTTTCAAATGGATTCCATCAACATAAGTATTGCACAACTTTATTGCAGTAATAAGGCAACTCCAGGGGACCACTATTGGGGATATAATTGCTGAATAGAGGCACTCTAGTATTTGTACATAACATCTGACTGGTTATCTATGATCTCTTGTCCTATGGTGCACTGTTTCTTTTCATAATAGTGGCATGGGAACCTCAAATATTGACATTAGTGGATTTTCTTCTCCGTCTCTTGGCTCGTGTAAGTTATTCAAATAAAAAATCCAACACTTATGCATGTCTAAGGCATAAAGACATTTTTGTCTGTTTTTGAAAGTGGTTATTCCCATTTTTATGGGGATATAAGGCTTCAAAGTAGATGGAAAAGGATTTGTTCTTTTGAGAATTTCAGCTATTAATAGCAGTACTCCACATTCTCATTCTCTTCCTTCTTTCTAACTGATCTAAGGAGCAGTCTCCTTGAAGAATATAGTATGGTCCATATTTTGAGAAAGTCAGAAGACCAGAGTCAAGAACTTTAAAATATAGATTTTTTTCAAATGACTCTTCTCTTCCCATCCCCAGCTCACCCAGGGCTATGAAAATGAACTTCAGGGGAGCCTGTCAAACCTTCAGGGCTTCTGCTGCAACCTCTGGAGACTGATTGGGATCCCCCTTGCCCTAGTCGTCTTCTCCCTTGTCAATACCCTATTTGTAATCTCAAAGTTTTTAACCTCAAAGTAGGTCTCTAGTTCTCGGCCCTAGAGATGGCATTTCAGCAGTGCTACATACAGCCTGAAGCCAGGTAAGTGTATAGCTGTGTAAGAGTGGGGAATTTAGAGACATTGCTGTAAAAATGACAACAAAGTCAACCTTTTGGGGAACTTCCTTGTACTTGCTTATAACCAAGAATATGCATGAATGTTCCATGTGAACAATGGATATTTTATTTAATAAATAAGGAAAAGTAAATAATAAATTGGTTTAGGAATTTATCTCTTCTTTTGCATGTCTTTTCAAGCTATAACCCTGTTGAGAATCGGTCTTTTCTGTGTATCTGGGGACATCTACACATGGCCGCATGGTGATGTTGCTATGGCACCGTGCTTTAGTACTTCTTTTTGGAAGTACTAAAGCACAGTGCAGTACGGGGGGTTACTGTGTCATGCACACAGTGCATGGTTAGATTTCCCTGCTACGGTGCCATAGCGGTGCATTATACCAAGGGAACATGCTGCTACTGAGATATAGTTGGCAATCGTGTAGACCCACATGATAACTACACTGACATAGCATGCCATATGGCAATGTAGCGCATCACTACGTTGTCATAGGGCAATGTGTAAGACGCTCATAACTAAAGAGTTCATAATGGGCATAGGACTTCTGGTAAAGGTAAATGGATCTATTTAGTATGTTGTAAATAAACATGTATAAATGAGAAGGCAAGCAACCTTAGCTAGATTCTATTAAATTCAGTAAGGGAAGAAGGATTACTAATCATTTTTTTTTTTTTTTCTTTGTAAAAGTCTCTATCTTCAGATAAAGTCTCAATTAAATGATTATTGATAGTAGTTTAAACTTAAAATGGCTTGTAGGAACTAATTTTCCTGGGTCATGTTAGAAGACGCATCTTTCTCAATGTGGGAATCAAATTTAGCTAATTACTTCAGGTAGTAATTTCTAGAATTATTCTTATTCAAACACTAGTAGCTATCAGATGAAAATGATGCTATATGTTGTTATTTATAGTTGTCAATATCATATCACTTGTTTGTGTAACATTAAAAGACTTTAAGAAATATTTGCACTTTGAAACTATATAAGCAAATTCAAAACACAATACCATAAATAATTCTTATTGATAAGTGTTCTCCTGAATTTCTCCATTGTTTTAACAGAGTTAAAAGAGTTTAGTTAGGACATGTTTAGTAAATTTATATGAATTTTAAACCCAAGTTTGTGGGAAAGTGAGGATGGGTCATGGGGACCTAGAAAAAAACTCAGCTTCTTTTAGTTTTTCTGAAAGCACATTTCCAGGGTTATGTGGTACTGTGCTGTTCTTTCCTAAGAACAAGATGATATATCAGGAATTGTGGATATTTCTGTTGTTTGTCTATTTTTGACAAAGTGTTTTCATCTACCTTCTACATTTAAAGACTCCTATTGAATATGCTGCACAAAGAACACATTGCAGTAGGTAATGGTTAAGTATCTTTCTCTCAAATTCTTTGGAAAAAATCTGTACTAGTGAAAAGTTCTATAACAATATTCTGGGTCTATATAAGGAAACATCCAAGTTTCACAGTTAGGAAGGAATTAACCAAAGTCCTAGACAATAAAGCTTGTTCCGTGAAGTAGTTTACATTTGTTTTGTCTACCAACCTAATATGCACTGGGATCAGAAATGAACGGACATGCAACTATTTCAGAGTAGTTGCGTGCAATGGATAGCTATTATGGCATCTAACCACTAGATGGCAGGGGGCTGGGGTGGCACAGACGCTATGGGGCACAGCTGACAGCCCCATGGTTGCAAATTTGAAGCCATAGCATAAGCAATCATGGCAAAGCCTGTCAGATTCCAATGAATCTGTGAATTCTGCTAAATACTAGGGCTGTGCAAAATGCACCCGGTGTTTAATTTCAAAGCTGTTTCAATGCATTTCGAGCTCAAAACAGCAAAACTGAAATGAAACAAAAGCCTTCAAAACAGCTTCAAAACAAAACAAGGGCACTCAAAGTTTCAAAACATTTCGAAGCCAGGCTTACTTGGCTTCAGTGCCAGTCCCAGCCGGCAGCAGCAGCCTCCTGTCATACGACAGGTAGGAGGTTGGGGTCTGCCTGTACTGGAGCCGACCTGAGGAGGGTGTGGGGATCTGCCCCTGCCCTCATCCCAGGGCGGGGGCAGGTCCCCACGTGAACTGATTTGCCCTGGGCCCACCTGCTGCTGGCCCTAGGTGGCAGTACCAGCCTCCTGTGATCTGGGAAGCAGATTGGGGGCCCGCATCCCTGGGAGCAGCGCGACACAGCCCCCGCAGCACCAATCTTCCCAGCAATGGGTGCAGTCTGCTCCCAGCAGCATCCCAGGTGGCAGAAGCAGACTCCTGTCATCCAACAGGCCAATAAGGGCCCCCCTGCACCCTTGGGAGGGCTGCAGGGCTCTGCTGACTCCTCCTGGGGGTATGGGCCCCAAATCTTCCTGCTGGATGACAGGAGGCTGGTGCTCCCAGCTGGGGCCAGTGGTAGCACTGATCTTCTCAGCACCGGATGGGCAAAATGTTAAAACAGCAAAACAGTTTTGACAAAATGGAATGGAACAGAGCTTTCAAAATGAAACAAAACTCAAAATGAAGTACAGTTCTGTCGAAATGTCGAAACAGAAGTCAAAGCAGAGCAATGCTGTTTCGCACAGCCCTACTAAATACGATTGCTTAAAAAAAAGAAGAGAAAAAGAATAAATGATCTATTTTTTGGATGCCTTTGTCGTCAAGGGACGATGCCATTTTCAATACTACTGGTGACCTAGGGCCTAGACAGAAGTGGATACTATTGTAATTGGTATTATGTTAATTAAGCTAAAACATAGCTGACAAAGATATTTGGGGTCAGACTAGATGATCTGGGGTCAGGCTAGATGACCTGTTCAGGTCCCTCCTGACCCTAGCTACTATGAAACGATGAAACTATGATACAAACCCAATCTGGAAGAGCATTACTTCTAAAATAATTCAAAATAAAATCCCCCCCAAGTGTAAGTTACACCAGTTTAGGTTTGGTCTGTTCACATCCTGCTGGGATAGCCAATTGCTCAAGGCAAACAGGCCATTACCTGCTCCCCTGCCAGCTACTCCTTCCTTCCTTTTAGTTTCCTTGTGACAAAGTGAGTCAACATGATTGACACACATGTATATGGACAGGATTGTAAAAATAATCCATGATTCAATGGAGGCAAAATCAACTTAGTCCTGAGCTTTAAAGAACTGTTATTAGTTAACTCATTTCTTGCTCATTTGAGGTTTCATTTCCAGAACAATTATTCCCAACTGATTAAGTTATTTGGATGCTTGCCTAGGGAAAGACTTCAGAGCCTATCCTACCCTTATATGTCTCACTCTCCTTCTCTATCTGTAAACACCATTTCTGTTTGCAAACTAACTGGAGACCAAATCTAATTTAATGATTTTTCCATTTAATTAAATGCTCCTGATTTTAAACATTTCCAGTTCCATTGATTTGTGCCCTTGTCTTGGATGTTAAAACCAAACATGCACATTTCTGGAGATGAACATTTTAAGACCGCCCCCCCCCACACACACACACGGGAAAATTGATACTTATGTCAAATAAGCCCCTTTGTTACTCATAATTATTCCAATCCTGACCCTGGGGAGCGGGAGCTGTAGCTGATTTTCACTGGAATCCCTAGAGAGAGATAGTTAGCTGTGTTAGTCTGATGGTAGGCAGAAAGCAGGGAAGAATGACAATTCAGCATATAACTCATTCAGAGATGCAGGGGCTTTTGTAGACTCCAGTCTACATTGATCCCTGTTATATGATCCTGTATTCTGGAATGGAGAGATTAACTGCCAGGGGAAGTTTCCCAATCACAGGCCCTGGTTTTTATGGGGAATCTTAATCACCCTGACATGTGCTTGGAGGGAAATACAGTAGTGTGCAGGCAATCCAGGAAGTTTTTGGTGAGTGCTGGGAACAACATCCTGGTGCAAATGCTGGAGCTGTCAGCTAGGGACCATGGTCGTCTTGACCTGCTGCTCACAAACAGGGAAGAATTGGTGGGGAATATAGATGCCCTGTGGATGGCAACTTGGGCAGCAGTGACCACGAGATGATAGAGTTCAAGATCCGGAGGAAAGGGAGGATAGAGAGTAGCAGAGTAAGGACCCTGGACTTCAGAAAAACAGACTTTGACTCACTTAGGGAACTCATGGGCAGGATTCCCTGGGAAGCCAGTCTGAGGGAAAGAAGTGTCCACGAGAGCTGGCTGTAATTTAAAGAAATCTTACTGAGAGCGCATGAACAAACCATCTCAATACACAGGAAGATTAGCAAGTGTGGCAGAAGACCAGCTTGGCTTAGCAGGGGACTGTTCAGTAAACTAAATCACAATAAACAGAAGCTTCTAAGAAGTGGAAACTTAATAAAATAACTAGGGAAGAATATAATGGTATGGTTAGAGGCCTGCAGGCAAAACCATACAAAGGGAGATTGAGGGAACTGGATCTCTTCCAGCCTCTTGTGGCCACCTACAAATTCAATGGGGTGGGGGGAGAGGGAGGAGTGCAAGGAATAGGAGATGCTCTGTTTAGCAGGGTACCCCTTGGAATAACTAGACACAATGGCCACAAACTGATGGAGAGAAGATTTAGGGTAGACATCAGGAAGAACTTCTTTACAGTAAGGATTGCCAGAATCTGGAATGGGCTTCCAAGGGAGCTGGTGCTCTCCTCTACCTTGCAGGTCTTTAAAGGGAGGCCAGGCCTGCACCTGGCTGGGGTCATAAAACCCCAGGGCTCTTTCCTGCCCAGGGCAGGGGGTTGGACTTGATGATCTACTGAGGTCTCTTTCAACCCAAACTTCTATAAATCTATAAGAGAACTGCTCATGCATGCAGGGATGAAGTCAGGAAGGCCAAAGCACAGTTGGAGTTGCAGCTAGCAAGGGATGTGAAGGGTAACAAGAAGGGTATAAATATATTGGAAGCAAGAGGAGGATCAGGGAAAGTGTGGGTCCATTACTGAGTGGGGGAAGCAAACTTGTGATAGAGGATGCAGAAAAGGCTGAAGTGCTCAATGCCTTTTTTGCCTCAGTCTTCACAGCAAAGGTCATCTCCCAGACTTCTGCACCAGACAGCACAGTTTGGGGAGGTGAGCAGCCCTCAGTGGTGAAAGAAAAGCTTAGGGACTACTTAAACTGGATGTGTACAAGTCCATGGGGCCAGATAGGATGCACCTGAGGGTGCTGAGAGAGTTGGCTGATATGAGTACAAAGCCATTGGCCATCATTTTTGAAAACTCATGGCAATCAGGAGAGGTCCAGGATGATTGGACATAGTGCACATAGTGCTCATATTTAAGAAAGGGGAAAAAGGAGGATCCAGGGAACTACAGACCAGTCAGCCTTGCCTCAGTCTCCGAAAAAATCATGGAGCAGCTCCTCAACAGATCCATTTCTAAGCACTTGGAGGAGACAAAGGTGATTAGGAACAGTCAGTGTGGCTTCACCAGGACCAAGTCATGCCTGACCAGCCTGATTGCCTTCTATGATGAGACGACTAGCTCTGTAGATTCAGGGAGACCAGTGGATGTGGTGTACCTTGATTTTTTTAGCAAGGCTTTTGATATGGTCTTCCAAAACATTCTTGAAGGCAAGCTAAGGAAGTATGGACTGCAAGGTGGCTAGAAAACTGGCTGGAGCATCAGGCTCAGAGTAGTAATCAATGGGTCAATGTCTAGTTGGCAGCTGGCATCAAGTGGAGTGCCCCAGGGGTTGGTCCTGGGGCCAGTTTTGTTCAGTGTCTTCATCAGTGACCTGGAAGATGGCATAGAGTGCACCCGCAGCAATTTTGCAGATGACACCAAGCTGTGGGGAGTAATAGATAAGCTGGAGGGTGGGTGCGGATTCCGAGTGACCTAGACAAATTGGAGGATTGGGCCAAAAGGCATCTCATGAGGTTCAACAATGGGAATTGCAAAGTCCTTCACTTAAGACAGAACAATCCCATGCATCAGTACAGGCTGGGGGCTAACTGGGCAGCAGCTCTGCAGAACAGGACCTGGGAGTTAAAGTGGACAATAAGCCAACAGTGCGCCCTTGTTGCCAAGAAGGCTAATGGCATACTGGTCTGCACTGGTAGATGTGTTGCCATTAGGTCAAGGGAAGTGATTATTCCCCTCTATTCAGCATTGGTGAAGCCACATCTAGAGTACTGTGTTCAGTTTTGGGGCCCCCACTACAGAAAGGATGTGGACAAATTAGAGAGAGTCAAGTGGAGGTCAGCAAGAATGATGAGTGGGCTGGGAGACATGACTTATGAGGAAAGATTGATGGAACTAGGATTTTTTAGCCTAGAGAAGAGGAGACCGAGAGGGGACTTAATATCAGCCTTCCTTGAAAGAGAGTGGAGCTAGACTATTCTTAGTTGTGGCAGATGACAGAACAAGGAGCAATGGTCTCAAGTTGCAGCAAGAGAAGTTTAGGATAAATAACAGGAAGAATTTTCTCACCAGGAGGGTAGCACAACACTGGAACAGGTTATCCAGAGAGGTTGTGAAAGCTCTATCTGTGGAAGTTTTTAATACCCGGCTAGACATAGCTTTGCCTGGGATGATCTAGTTGGGATCTAGTTGGGTCCTGCTTTGAGCAGGGGGTTGGACTAGATGACCTCCTGAGGTCCCTTCCAATCCTAACTTTCTATTGTTCTAACTCTAGAACTAAATGAGGGTACAATTTCTGTTGTGATATTGCTAAAACCTGTAAGGCTAGTAGCTGAGGGTATAATAGGGCTTACATATAATCCATTATGTAGGTGGGCATCTGCTATCCACCCCTCTTTGCCTCAGGACTTGCCTGCCATGACTCCGCAGAACCCGCTGGCCAGTTGCTGCCCACTCTTTCCCTTTGGTAAGTATTCCTTTGTCTCACCAGTCTGGGATCTGTTTCACGTGTTCCCGTGGTCTGTACTTCTTTTCTGTGTCTTGCCAGATCCGTGGTAACTGCTCTCCTAACTAACTTCAACTGTGCTTTGGCCTTCCTGACTTCATCCCTGCATGCCTGAGCAGTTCTCTTATAGATTCATAGATTTATAGATGTTTGGGTTAAAAGAGACCTCAGTAGATCATCGAGTCTGACCCCCTGCCTTGGGCAGGAAAGAGCACTGGGGTTTTATGACCCCAGCCAGGTGCAGGCCCGGCCTCCCTTTAAAGACCCCCAAGGTAGAGGAGGGAGGACTTATTGGAGAACTATTAGTGCTGTCAGATTATGGATAAGGAAGCCAAGTGATTGAGGAATAGAGTGCAGGGACTATCACTCTTTAGATGAGAGAAATGTGGTATATTTATTCTGAATTTCAATTGAACATTGGACATGGCACCATAGCAACAATTATTACTGTATTTACTTGAATAAAAGACAACCCTGATAATAAGACATTCCAATAATTATATGGAAAAATTATAAATGTATCATTTTCCAGGTATAGAATCTAATTATTGGAGGTTTGCCTTGAATTGATCCCTCTCCCACTGCTATAGCAGGAAAAATTAAATCTGGAGGGTCAGGTAGCCTCTTGGCTCTTTTCTCCCCCACCCCAAACTTTTCCCCTGGTAGCCCCTTTCCCTTCTTCTAACTGTCAATTTGCATATAGTACCAATATCCTTAGTTCATCCAGACTTGATGCATATTACCCTTTTTTAGAAACTGCTACACTCTTTAGCACAAGTATTTCTTAAGCACACTTTTGAGCAGTACTTTTTATGGAAAAATTTTCATGTCCGAAGGCAAATCAGCCAAATCAATTTCAAATTTGTGAATCATTCAAGAACCATTGTGGCCCTAGTACTAGCAAACATTCTCCAACCCCACTTGGACCCCACTTCAGCTGCTTCCAAATCCTTGGGCAGGCATCCTATGTGTAGGTCCAAGCCCAGAGGCTTGGGGTTTGGATATCCCCTGAGTTTCACTTTCCATCAGCCACACAGCCACAGGATCAAGCGAGGGAGAAGCTTCCCTTCTCCAGCTAGAGTATAGCCAGGATCTCACCACTAGAAGTGAAAGTGGGAGGCTAACTATGCCTTACCTCAGTCAAGATAATGCCCTCTGCCAAGAAAGTGTTTTTTCCCTGCAACTAGGAAAACCCCCTTAGTGGTCATGGTATTTGTATAGGTCATTAGTCCAATAAAAGAGGCTCACAATTTATTACACAGATCACTGGACAGGGACCTACCAGAGTCAGCAGTATTTCAAGCTATGGTGAACCCATAGCTCATCGCTGCTCAGTATATATGTGTACTCTAGATACACCTCCAAGGATCCATGTGCTAATTAGCCTCCATTCATGACTGGAAATAGGTGTTCTTGTCCTGACCCCTGAGATGCTGCAAAAATGTATATGCAGAAGAGGCAGAGGGCAATCTGGTCCAGATTCCCCCCATGGAGGGTGGGGCCACATTAATCATATGTGCCAAGTTGAGAGAAGTGGCAACGGAGGGATTCTGGGTAAACTATTTAGAGCCCCATTTTGTGATGTTTGCTAAGCACTTAGATCTGGTGAACAAACAGGAATCCTTGGAAATGGGAAAGAAAACTGCAGCTCAGCTGTAGAAGTGAAGAGGAGGTCAAATATATATTTAATGTAGTAGCTCACCATGACTTGAAATGTGTCTGTGGTAAGGGAGATTTCACTTACTGGGCACTACCATATTTCTTATTCAGATAGGCTACAGTAATCTATTCTTGTGATCTCATCATTATATCTTCCCAATATAAGCCATGTGTTTTTATAGTCATGGCTACATTTGATCATCTTCACAGTTGGTTTCCAAATGAGCATGTGCTACTTTTTGTAGCAGTTCAGTGATAGACAGTGTATTTACTGAGGTGTTTTTGTATGCAATTATAAAATAAAGGGCTATTTTTCTCCATGTGAACTGGGGGAAAAAACTTGATTTTATATTTGAGTAAGTATAGTAGTTAAACTGTAGGGGTTTCTTTACATGTGCTGCGGGGTGGGGATGCTCTTGGGAGCCATTATAATTCAAAGTGCCTGCAGTATCTCATGTATTCAGCATCCTGTGCTTCAGAATGGTGGCAGGGGTGCTATAACTAAAGCTCATTCGATGTGCTTTAGTTAGAGCACCACTGACACCATTTTAAAGCACAGGGACGCTGAATAAATATGACACCAAGGTTGCTAGAGCGTGCTAATTAGCACACTTCAGCAGGCTGGATTAATTAAGTCTGCTAATTAGCACAAATGAGCAGGCATTGGGCACATGTATAGGTGCCCTAGAAAATTAGGAGTAGTATGTGGATTGTAAACTAAGTAATGAACTGGCTTAATGTGGAGATGACGATAGGGGGTGCTGAAAGGAAAACTGTTAGGCTGGAAGAAGATAGTTAATGAAGTTTCTCAAGGGTCAGTCTTGGGTTCTGAATTTAATATTTTCATGAATGTCCCTAACACAAAAAGTATTTTATAATGAAATTAGCTAAGGACACAGTTGAAAGGCATCATCAATATGAAGGAGAACTGGAGTAGCATGTAAGAGGAGCTGTGTGGGTTTAAGGACTAAAGTAATAGAAATGGAACAAAATTGTAATAGTAAGAAGTACAAGGACATGTACATTGGGACTAACAGCAAGGATTTTTGTTATTACCTGAAAGCTCAACAGCTGGAAAGGACAGAGAAGAAAGGTTTTGCTTTATGAGAAAATACCAATGAGATGTGGCTGCATCAGATGAGTTATTTTCAGGAAAGAGGGTAAACCACTAATGCCATTGGTGATTCCTCAGTTGAAATACTATGTACAATTCTGGGCATTCATGTTCAGGAAAGATGAATTCAGACTGGATTTCTGAACTACAAAGAAAGGCTATTAGGATAATCAGGAAACAGAAAGCCTGCTCTTCAAAGGACAACTAAGGAAGTTCTATGTGTTTTGCCTACCAAAATGACTGCTAAGAGAAGACTTAATTTATCTAATAATTATGTACATAATAATTATACGTATAATTACTAGTAAGTTATAGTACAATAGGAGTGAGCACACCAAAGCACGAAAAGATAATGAATCTCACATACCCTCCCTTTCACATGTATACATGCATGCATACATACACACCATCTCACATGTACGTACACACATCCCTGTCTCATGTATGTACACACAGACATACATATGCGCGCGCACGCGCACACACACACACACACACACACACACACACACACAAACTCCCTCTCACATGTGCGCATACACACATAGAGTACCAATTATAACCCCAGGAATGAAACTACAATTGTAAAAATACCAGTCCTTTCCCCACCCCAGGTCCTGATTATAACCCAAGTTATAGGATGGGTGGAGGGGCAAAAGATGCAGTGGATAAGCAGTAGGAGGAAAAAACACCCTTTGCCAGCAGCAAATATTGTCCCCTCTATAGCAGAGCCCTCCAGTAGGGCTGTGTGAAGCTTCTCTCCCTGATTCGATTAGGCAGAGATTTGGCCTGATTCAGTGGCTGAATCTCTGAATTGAATCAGAGGACCCTTTAATCTCTCCAAATTGAATCAGAACCCTCCGAATCTATTCAGAGATTCAGAAAGATTCAGAAATTCAGACATAGACACAAATTTAAATGTTTTTTCTATATACCTCTAGGTAGCAGGTGGCTCGTGACTGCTGCAATGCTGGGGCACATGGAATGTCCCACAGAAGAACTAGGGGCTCCCCAGTGCACTTGGCAGCAGACCCAGAAGTGGACCAGAAGCACTTCCGGTCCACTTCTGGGTCTACCAGGGAGTGCATTGGGGGGCCCCCTGTACTCCCCCAGCTCAGTGACTGGTGCCTCCTGGGTTTGGAGAGGCACCCAGGGTCCCCCTGTAGTGGATCACCAAGATAGGAAGGCACGGGGGGGCCCCCAGTGCTCTCCCCAGCGGACCTGGAAGTGGACCAGAAGTACTTCTGGTCCACTTCCAGGTTCACTGCCGAGCATGTGGAAGACCCCCCTGCACTCCTGTGCAACACCATCCACCACAGCATTGCAACATTCACGAGCTGCACCTACTATCTCAAGGTATGTAGAAAAAACTTTCAAAGCTGTGTCTGTCTGAATTGCTGATTCTCTGAATCATCATTGAATCTTCAGATTCGGCCTTGGCCAAATCGAATCAGTGACAGTGATCCAAATCAACTAATTGAATCACTGTCCCTGATTTGGGCTGAATCCAAATCTGAATGGAATAGGGCCTGCTTTGCACACCCCTACCCTCCAGCAGCTTGGCATTGGTGTTACTGTGCATCCCAACCAAGCATGGCCTTTTAAAGAATGCTGCTGGTAGTGCTAGCAAGCAACCCCTTCTTGTGCTGATGAAATGCATATAGCAAAATAATGACTTTGTGTATGCATCCTGGGGTATATTTCCTTTGCCCTGTGTCTCAGAGGACACTCAGTTCTGGGGTTAGCTAGGATGTTGCCCCAGTGTTAAAGTACAACAGTAGCTAAGGTAGAGTCACTGTTTAAAGAATAGTTTAAGTGCTCTTAAATTCATATGTTGCTTTGGATTATCTTAAAACCTCTGTTTCACAGGAGAGCAGAGAAGGGAGCATTTGAAAGAGAGAGGTTCCTGAGATATGGCGTTCCATTTAAAAATCCTGTTTACTAAATTAATTGGACGTGAACTCTTCTCAACTCCTTGGGATTTATTTTAGCTATTATGTGGCATATCCTACTCCATAGGGAAGCAATATTCAAAGAGACTGAGAGTTAAATTTGTAATTCCAGATTCACTTGAAGCATGACTAAGTCAAAGTATGTCCAATGCATGTATATATGTCAGGCAGTACTACTGTTCTGTTGAAAACCAAAGGGTTTGCAGGCAATCTGTTGTAAAGTTTTCAGGTGGGTCAAGGTGACCTACTGTGGCCAGTGAACATGAGGATCATGCATGTACCATGATGTTTTTGCTCAGCCCTTGCCAGCTCTTTCTTGGATAATGCATGTTGGGCACATTAGTTGTTCTGCAGGGGGCTCTTTTTGAAGCACTGACGTGAGATCAAAGTTTCTGGTTTTAATGCCAATGTTTGCTTTAAAAGTATTGTAAAATAATTTACATTAGAAGGAAGTTTTAAGGCTCTAGTAAGCAGCAGTGCCGTAGCGGGGGGAGGGGGGGCGGAAGGCAGGGGGGAGACAGCAGGGGCAGCAACAGACGCTGCTTGGCTGGGGTGGGATGAAGTTGTGAGCAGCTTGTTTGGGTTGGGGAGGTGAAAGGATGGGGAAAGGGTAGCTTCTGCTGCTGCGTGCACTCCTGGGCTAGCATGGCAGGGGGCTTGTGCCCCCCAGATCTGTGTGTAGGACAGAGGTGGGCTGCTGCTGCAGGCTTTGTCCTGGGCACCTAAACTTCATTGCTATGGCACTGTTAAGCAGTTACGGTAAGGTAATCATGTCTTGTGCTCCGCAGCTTCCTGCTGAACAGTGGGACTGAATGTCATGGTAGAGAAAGGAAGTTGCTCACTTGGTTAAGAAGCTGAATGGTGCATAGTCTCCTCTAACATGAGTTGCGATATTTTCAGTTTCTTGGAAATTTTGGTTCACAGCCAGGGGCTTGGCTGGTGTGGAAGGTCAAGAGTAGGAAAAGTGGGAGAACTCTGAAGAGTTCAGTGATAGTTGGACAGGAGGCTGCATGGTGGCCCATTTGATCTCCTTTTCCCCTTTTTTTCCAGTTCCATGCTGACAGGCTGTTGGAATTGAGTGTAGGGACTGGGGACACAGCGGCAACAGCTGGGATTTGTGTCCTTGGGACAGGTATGCCCTCTGCTGCAGGGTGCAGGGGGATTTTCCCCAGGATGTAAAACTGAGCTTAAGTGGCTTTGACAGAAAGATGATCGTGTTTTTGAAAAAAAAAATGTGTGTTTGGCCTTATAGACACTATGCCCAAAAAGTCAATATGTACTCTCTTTCCTGCATTTGAAAGCAGGGGAGTTATGTATACATATGCTTCCCCTTTCTTTCTGCTCTTAAAAACCAATGAAGCAAACAAACAAAAGAAATCTGAAGTTGGAAGGCACAGTTTCAGTAAACCCTATGTCCACTGCTTTGTTCGATTTGAACCAGACTTAATACTCAAAATAAAAGCCTCATTGATTTACATTTCCCCATAGGCGGCAGAAGGCCAGGACTAATGGGGCGTAGCCCCCTTTAACACGGGCATCCCGGGTGTGGGCTCCAGGTGGCTGCAGGAGGGTGGGGGGAGGGGCACACAGATAGCGACAAGCAGCCAGAGCCTGCAGGCAGCCGGGAACTCAGCCCGGCTGTGTGAGAAGCAGCGCCCAGCAAGTAAATGTGTGGATGGGAAGGGGCGCAGGTGATGGAAGGGACGTTCCGGGGGGGCAGATTGAGACCCCCATAGGGGTAGTGAATAGGGCCCTGGGGTGGGTCGTGGGATGCTCAGAGCCCAGGCAGCTTGTCCAGGCGTGTGAAGGGCTCCCACTGCTGCGTGCATGCCTGGGCAGGCGTATGGGGCACATGCCTCCCAGATCTGTGTGCAGGGCAGAGGCAGGCTGCCACTGCAGGCTGGGCTCTGCACCCTACTGCTGGTTCCCTGGCAGACGCACAACAGCATGTGCCTCCCACTGCCAGGCAAGCAGTGCAGCCAGCATACAGGAGGTATGTGGTGTTGCACCACCCCTGGTGCACTGGCAACAGTGTGTGGAGCCCAGCCCATAGCGGCAGTTGCCTCCATCCCACACACAGATCAGGGGGACCGTGCCCCTGTGCCTACCCTGGAGATGTGCACAGTGACAGGAGCCCCCCTGCTTCCTTAGGCAAGCTGCCCAGGCTCCCAGTGTCCCATGACCCGCCCTGGCCCTGGGGTCCCATTCACCCCAGCCCCTGAACCTATCTCTGCCCCACTCCCTCCCTCACTGCAGGGGCCTTGATCTGCCTCCCCTCTCCCGCTTCCCCACCACAGACCTACCTGCTGGGGGGGGAGGGAGTGCTCAGCCCCCCAATCCTATTTTCTTCCTCTGCCTGTGCATTTGCCCTTGTTTATTCTCTTTATTCCTTATGCTAACTAGATCACAAACGTATAGCTTCCACGTACAGTATCACCATCACCCTACCTTAGTCTGTATTAGTCTGTGTCACGGTTCTGGGAAATTATATTAGTTCTTATCACAGATAAGTGTTTCTAGATGCAGTTAAATTAAAACATTTTCTCAACTGGGACCTGATGCACAGGTTTCTGTTCAATTATCTAATCTTAATATAATCCTAAATGATTCTAATATAGTAATTTTATACAACATTTACCTCTGTGGTATCAGAACGACTTACAAGAAAAAAGGATATAGGTGGCCCATTTCCAAATGAAGTCTGTCCTATTCCAGGGTATGAAATGTTAATTTTGAATAGTTAGTTTTGCTTTGTTATATCTCCCCTCATTGTGTTTGAGGCAGGGTCTGTATGAGGCTTTGGTTGAAGTTCCTGACCCTTTGAGGCAGTGTGGTGGTATTTGTGCTGGAAACCTGAAAGATCTCGTATCCATGGTCTTCGTGGTATCAACAGAATAGGGAAAGGAACCATAGAAAATCTGCCAAGCTCTATTTCCATCTCATAGACTTAATAGATTTCATAGATATTAGGGGCTGGAAGGGACCTCATGAAATCATAGGGTCCAACCCCCCCCCCACCACCATAGGCAGGAAGTCAGCTGGGATCAAGTGACTCCAACAAGAAATAAATCCAGTTGTTTTCTGAAGCTGTTTTTTGTTCCTCTTTCTTACTTTCCTTGGCTGCACTTCCTAATACATATGTGTGTTAACTACAGTGTCACAAATGTAATTAGAGTATGGCTGTAATTTACTCAATGTATTTAACATGAATTCTGAGCATTGGGTGTTGTACTTAACTCCTGATCTATCACAATAGTGTCATAAAATAGTATGTAGTTAATGTACCAGATTCTTAAAAAGACATTTTTGTTACACTGTCAGTATTTTTAAGTGATGCTTTCCATGCATGCATTGACTAGAGCTCCTACAGTCAGAAGTTTACTAAATTATTTTTCAGGTATTTTTCCATTTTTGGTGTACCTATGTATTGGCTCCAAGTATAACAATTTTCTCTCATATAGAAACAGTGACATATAGGGAAGTCTAGAAACTTTCTGCTCTGGGGCTTCATAATGACATGGAAAAACAATGCGAAGCTTAAGTTGCTTGTTAAATCTGCAGAGAAACACTTTGTTATTTTGTCATTTAACTTGCAGTGCTATGGGTGGTTTAGTAAGAGAGAGAGAACTTAGGGGGGAGGGGGGTTGTTTCTTCTCCTTCTTTTCTTCCAGTGAGAATTTCTGTCAAGATCTAATCCCTTTCAACTGAGTACCTGGAGTTGGGAAGTACATATTGAATTGTTTGTGTAAGAGTAAAACGTATCTAGGTATCTAGGAAATATGTAGAAAAAAAGTACCCTTCCTTCCAGAAAGAGGATATCGCTAACAGAAATGCTATTATTAAACAGAACCCAAACATTCTTTAGGAAAAACAAATTAACGGCTTTTAATAAGCACACCTACTAGGGTCTTAGGTTGTACTTAGGCACCTAAATGCAGTCTTATTACACCATACTTGACCCTCTGAAAAAACCAGTCATGCTTGCTTTTGTAACATGCCTTCCTCCTCCTAACTTTTGTTTTGTAAGTGCTATGAATAAGAGGAAGACCTACCCACGATTTGCAGAAATGGTTTTTCAGGGGCATGGGCAGGATGAAATAGGATTTCACTAAGGCACCAAATAAGTGGAAAACGATCTGACCCTTTGTGTAGAGTTATACATTTTAGGTCTTTGCCTTGCTATCTAAATTTAGAAGCTTGGATTTCCATTGGGACTTAACAAGTGTGTCCAGAGGATTTGCAGATACTTCTGTCTGTATGGAGAATACATACTTACATGTACATTTTAGGAAACTAGACTGCTAAGAAAGTATTAGGCTCTCTTAGCCTTCAAGGAAGATCGTAAAGAGAGTGAGATTTCTTTATTTACCATTTGGTCTTTCTATATGCATGCACATGCTCTTTCAGTCATGTTTACTTCTCAGACTCCCTCCACTCTTTCCATTTAAACTTAATGAAGACGATAATTCTGTCTGGTTTACCTGCAAATCTGACTTTTTAATTAATAAAATTAACATTGTAAAGAAAATATTATATAGATCTGATATATAGAGATATAGTATATACTTTCAATATATCTGTACATTGAACCTTAAAATATTCTTTTAAGGATTACTTTTGGTCATAAATCAAGCCTTGGCCATCCAAGTCCCAAAGGAAAAAAATGCCCAGAAGCTAGAAACTAGGGGTGTGCGAAACAGGCCCTATTCGATTCGGATTCAGATTTGGCCCGAATCAGGGACAGTGATTTGATTTGGATCACTGTTCCTGATTCGATTCAGCCAGATCTGAATCTCAAGATTCGATGCTGATTCCTGAGTATCAGCTATTTGGACATAAACACAGCTTTAAATGTTTTTTGTGCATACCACGAGATAGCAGGCACGGCTTGTGAATGTTGCAATGCTGGGGCACATGGAGCATCCCACAGGAGAGTGGGGGTCCCCAGTGTGTTCCCAGGCAGATCCAGCAGTGGACTGGAAGTGCTTCTGGTCCACTTCCGGGTCTGCAGCCAAGCACGCTGGGGAGCCCCATGCTCCTGTGGGATGCTCCATGTGCCCCAGCATTGCAGCATTCACAAGCTGCCTGCTACCTTGAGGGATGTAGAAAAACATTTAAAGCTATGTCTATGTCCAAATCTCCGAATCTCTCTGAATTGATTCAGAGGATTCCGATTCTATTCAGAAAGATTAAAGGGTCTCCTGATTCAATTCAGATTTGGAGATTCGGCCACTGAATCTCTGCTGAATAGAATCGGTGACTGAAGCTTCACACAGCCCTACTAGAAACCATGTGAAAAAAGGGAGTTTGTAATGGGAAACTTTTTGCAATCAGATCTACTGGCTTTGTTGCCAGCCAAGTGCAATGCAGCATGGAAAGAGTAAACTAAACCAGTTTCTAAGTGAAGTCCAGTTTAACATGAATGTCAAATTTGGAAAGGCTTGTTATAAATGAAAAACCAGACTAGAGAGAGTTGAGTCATTCAGAAGACAGTAATTGCAGATCAGACATTGACCACATAAACAGAGGGAGGTAAATGGCCTTGAACTCCCTAATGAACTGAACAGCAGGATTTCAGAAGTGAAACATGGCTGGAATTAGCCTGACGATCATTGTTTAGATTACCTGTGATTTGTCACCAACCACAGTTGACTAGGGACTCGTGAAAAAGAACACATTCAGCAAAATGATCGGCTGTGATAGATGGGGTTTAGAGAACCATTTTATGGCTTCTACTTGTAAGGTTAAGAGGGGTAATTGAGGGGGGGGAGTTAGGAGTGGGGGAACTGAAGAAGAATTTTCAGGACAGTCTGGAGATGAGTGTGTTTTAGCAAACTGGGCAGAAGCCTGAATTATGGCATCTTATGCCAGCCATTGAGAATACAAATGTTTTCTATGCAGTTACTGAATTGTTTCCCCTACTGTAAAATTTTGAGGTGTCTCTATAGAGGTAATGGAATTTTTGTTAATGTTATAGTTTGGTTTTTTTTTTTTCCTTCTCACCTGCTGTCCTTCTTTCAATATAAATCTTAGGAGAAAACAACAGCTGGCTTGTTCCTGAATGTATATCATGGATCAGATATTTTAAGTGGAAGATTCATGGTTGTAATTAAGTAGATACTTTGGCATTTGTGAGCATGCTTGAATACCATAGATAGGGAAGTTGGTTAAACAGAAAAGGTTAGTTAAGGATATATATTAGGTTAGTTAAGGGTAGTTTTATTTGTTCTCGGCCCATATTTATTAGTAAGACTTGGTACAGACATTGAAAAAGACTTAAAATGGAATTGCTCCAACCTACATGGGACTCTAAGAGTCCTAGTTTAGGTCGGGAGCAAACAGAACAGAAGTTCATCCATCGGGTGGGGAGGCGGCACACAGGCTGCCTGCACTGGCTGAGGCCAGCAGGTTGAGCGCTCTTGAGCACATCTACCAGCATGACCCATAGCCTTCCTGGACTGCCAGAGATTGCCAAGTACTGCCGAGTCAGTGACGGGCATCTCCAGCCTGATCTGCTTTCTGTTACTGTGCTGGCTTGAGGGGGACATGGGGGTTTCTCAGTGGGTCCCCACACACTCACCCAGGAACCCCCATGCCCCCTGCAAGCCAATGTAGTGCTAGAGATCCAGGCATGGCCAAGCCCTCCTTTGTCCCCTTCGCTGTCAGCAGTCAGTGACAGGCATCTGTAGCCTGTGTGGGCTCCCTGTCACTGTTCATATTCACTGGGGACATGGGGGAGTCTCAGTGGACTCCCACACACCCATCCAGGGACCCCCCCCTATACCCCTCATGATCCAGTGCAGTGCCAGGGAACTGGGCATAACCAAGCCCCACTTCCCCCCACCTTGGCAGCAATCAGTGTCAGTGACAGGTATCTGCAGCCCGTGCTGGCTGTGTGTGAGGGGCAGCTTGCAAAGGTGCCTGGGGTGCCAGCAGACAGTGACCTACTTTGATCTGCTACTGCACCTGATACTGAAATTCAATTCAGTGGTGTAACCCAGATCAATTAAATCTGATACCCCTTCAATCCAGGTCTATCTTAGACTGATTAAAAAATGGTAGACCCCAGGCTATGTGCTGAAAACTTCTGTTCTCATATGGGTCTAGACTTATTTCCAACCACTTAAACCAGAAAAAAAACCCATAATGTCTGTACCTGGCCTAAGTTTTGCTCTTTACCCAAAGCATTTACACACACGCACAAATATGGAAGCTCAAAGTAAACAAAGCTTCATTGTCATGTTCACATCACACTGCAGAAGTGAACAGTGCTCCCATGATTTCTGCTCTGCTTTCCCTAAGGTTCCTGGAAATCATTCAGGAGTAAAGGGGAAGAAAATGGGTTTGAATAATGCAGATATGGAATAAATGAGACAAAATAATGGGTTGTGAGACTACCAGTACTTGGTTCCATCTCCCCTTAGCTTGTCACTATTTGATCTACTGTAACCAGGTGACATTCTAGTTCCCTCGTCTTTGTAAAGTTTGCTGCAGAGGTTGGCACTCCACCTGTCACCAGTCCAAATTAGACAATGTGACCCCAGAGCCCATGAAAACAAAACAGCTGGTAAACCATAATCATTTCAAGGTTGACTTACTCTTTCCGCATTGAAGAAAGATCATAGCTTACTTGAGTGCATTTTAAAGTATCTGTCCCATAATACCCTTGATGCTGCACTTAATATAGATTTAATAGGATGTGTTAGATAAGTACCAGCAAGAGGAAAAGAATATTTACTGAGGCTTAACTTCATAATAAGTGTATGAACCTGCAGCTAGGACAGTTGTTAAATATTACTAGATTTTTTTTTTTTATACTGCTACCCCTGGGATTAGCTTCCAATAACAAAGTTATTAAATCTAACAAGTTGTAATAAATGTTGCAATTCAGTGTATGTTATTAAAAGCTAATTGGTTAATAAAACTGTATTTGTTGCTATTCACTATTGGATTATATCTGTCATTTTATACATAATGCTGATAACCTGTTAGTTAGATATTTGTACTATTATATCTAAGGCTTGCAAAGGGCTGTGCACTGTATTTTACTTTTTCTTCACAGTTGTTGCAAATGCTACTACTATGGCAGGTGTGCTCAGTGCCTGCAACAAGCTTCTGCGGCTGCTGTAGCACCTTGGAGAGCTGCCATTCTGGCACCCTCTAAGTGGGTGTCCAGGGTTGATGGCCTGCCCATCCACTCCAAATTCCATTACTGCATTGAAAACAACCACCTGTATGTTCTGTGGTCTTTAAAGAAAACATCACACATGCAAACAAAGCTGCTTCTCTTCATGGCAGCCCTAGTAACACTGCAGGAATAATGCTTTTAAAAGGGAAGTGAAGATAGATATGAGACAGGTTCAGAGAGATATTCTGGAATCACTGACAGTGTTCCATCGAGAGAATTTTTTATTCATAATCAAGGCATTATAAATAAATCACTGCCAGTGTAGCTTGCTTAAAGTTGAAAAATACCAGTTTGGAGAATTGTGTAGCTTCTTACTCACAGAATACCCTTTAAAAAATGATTCTATATGCAAGGCTATATGAGGTACATACAACTAATGGAACTTGGTTTGATATCCAGCCAAGTGAGGAAAATCAACAACATTCAGATTTGGGATTTAAATGACAGTACAGAATGATCAGCTAGTTCACATAGCATCATTGCAGAAAGCTGTAATGAAGTCAATAGGAAAGACTGATAAAGTCTCCTGTGCAGTAGATTTCAAAAGTCTTGGCTCATTTGTTCAACAACAGCATAAATGTGTTGAATTTAAAGTATGTTCAAAGGCACATTACACAGTTAAACATAAGAGTTTTTACATGCTTAGATGATGACCAAGCACACTGTGGGGGTTCTTGTAGGTTCCTGTTGGTAAGCATAAATCCAGCAAAACTAGCCCAAACCCTAGTTCTTCAAACTGGATACAAAAGAACACTGTAGTGTTATTCCAGGCAAAATGCTAATACTCTAATTAAACATATAACTAATTAAACAAGGTGAGGCTTATTCTAATAATTAAGCTATAAGGACAGTGGTAAGTAACTGGTGTAATGTTTTTTTTTTTTAAACAGCATTGTTTAATGTACAATGTAGTAAATGTAGAAGTACCACCTGTTTTACACTTGGAAACCCACTTGCCTACCTATCAAGTTAGAGAAAGTTTGTTTGCTAAAAATGCTACGGATCAAATGAGAAACCATCATAGGAGAGTTCTTAGACATTTTTCAAGACTTAGGATATGTGAATGTAGACAATCATACTAGAACAGACAAGACAAGAACTCTAATAACCCATAGTTAGTGTCTGTGTGAGTGTACACAACTTTTCAGTAAGTTCTAACCCTCTGTATATGCCATGGTTACTTGTATAAACTTGCTTGAACATACCAAGTGAAAACTGAACTATATATGGAAAGTTAGAAGTTATTGAAAAGACAGAACTCTGTACTCGATAACTGGAAAGCCAGCTGAAGTACACACAGATACTTTAACAGTAACATTTAATTGATTGAATTAAACTATCAAGTTAGTGACAGGTAAGCTGAGAGAAGCAAAAATATATTCTTAATATTAGATGCAGGACATGCCTTCTAGCAAGTGAAGTCACATGAGTTGTAGTCTAAGTTTAAGACTTGGATATTATAAATTAAACTAAATTACATTTAGTTTTAGTGTTTCTCTAAACCCTATCATTTTACAGATTTCTAGCAGATTACTAGGTGTTCCAGCTGAAATGGATGATAGGAGAGCTAGGTGAGAAGTCTCAAAGAAAATTGTAAAAGAGATGCAGGAAATTTTTAGAGAGACTGAACTCTAAAAGCAATTTGTCTAATGTGACATAAAGTATGTAAAAATAGTGTAGTTACTTGTACAGATATAATGTAGGCAATCATTACAGTACTCATTCCACTATATAAAAGGGAGATGAGATTTATTAGAATAATAGGACACTTTTGACAAAATCCATACCAAACTTAGTCAGTGTAGTCTTAAGGTCTTCTGGAACTGTGGAAACAAGACAAATGTTTGAATAGATCAAATATTATTTCCAATCAGCAATTGTAAAATAAGAGTTACCTAAGCTAAGTATAGTAGCTGGAGGTTTGTCATGAAAGTCTTATATGAATGCCATATGCAAAATGGCAGCAGATTCAATTATATCAAATACATATAAGAAACATATGTAGTAATGTTCTGGTTTCAATGTGCAAACCCACATAAGCAAAGATACACATAGAAATTGTTCACAAACTACTTCAAAATATGTGTGAACATAGGTGTATAACACAGGAACTGTAAAGCTAATAGCTTTCTGTTGAATATAAATATGGCAAGTGCCTCCACAAAATAGATGCTTGTAGCAGGTGACAGATGCATATGAAGTTCACTCATACACCTATTTCTACATTGTGACTGTTAGATCTTCAAACTGAAATAGATAACATTTTCTATAAACTATAATTATGATTTTTTACAAGGATGAACCAAAAAAGGGGACATTTAGACTTCAAACTGAAGCCACTGTCATTTCAGTAAAAACTGAACAGTGTTTTGTTACAAGCAGAGACGAATTGTTCCAGCAATAGCGGAGAAGAGTCATGCTTACTAAAATGACTTCTATGGATTTAGGGACAGAAAAAAGGATGAAGAGATCATAATAATTTGTCCTTGACTATATAAAGGTGTCCAGTGCAGTAGCCCAGGGTAGTGGATGAAAAGTCCAAACAAAGAACTGATACAGGAGCTGAAATCTCAGAGAATATGACTTAGCCAAAGAAGGAATTTATTTAAATTTGTCTAGGACACATGAATATTAAATACTTTAATCTAACCACATGCTTCAGAGAGGCTAAAACATTAGGAAGCCTAAGTCTCTTAGTTCACAGCTAAAATCAACACCTAAATTTGTGCATATCTGCAGTTAATAAACTGTGCAATGCAAGCAGAGTGATGTCCCAGACCAAGTCACATTTTGCTTATTGGATGAAACCAAATTTCCATTCATTGATATTAGATCACTATGGGTGCATGTACACATACTATTAGCACAGAGCAATAAACTCTGGCACATATTGCACCTCAGTTAATTGCTGCTGGGTGCTGCATTTATGCATGCACCCAGGACTGCAGCATGTTGAGCCAGGTCGGAGCAGTCCCAGCTGGCAGGGGGCCCAGAGGGTTGCTGTCTGCTTGCAGACATTAAAAAATGAAACAAAATGGTGCTTTACTTTAAACTCGGCATATTCCTGTGCCGAGCCCTGCACGTGCCCAGAAGAGGCAGCACTTCAGTTGGATCCAGCTCACCCAAATTCTGTATAGATCAGGCACTTTAGTGGGGCTTTTTTGGTGCTTTTATCTAATAGCTGATTGAATAAGCTTTGGTGAAAAGCACCAAAAAGCCCTGCTGAAGTGCTCAATCCATACAGATGCTGGAGAGCCGGGTCGAAGTAATGTGCTGCTGCTTCCAGTAAAGCACATTTTGGGGTTTTTTTTTTTTTTTTAAATGTTTGCAAGCAGCAAACATGTTAGTATGGTAGACATGCAACCTCCCCCCACCTCCACCCACCCAGCCAGATTGAGGGCAACCAATCCCCCTTGGGAGTGATGATGACAGATGGAACCTGTCAAAGGAATCATTGCTCCCAAAGTAGTCTTGATCATGCTTTACTGTAAGTAAACTTTCAGAGGTACCAGAGAAATTCCTGACACTCAGTTTTAACACCCTAAATATTCTGGATGCCTAAAGTGAAAAGTGAGTGCTAAATCACCCAAAAGATGGATGAGGGAGCAGGTATTTCATTCTTTGGTATGGATATAGAAAACTGTATTGCTATGGTCACCAAGTCTGGAATGTGTAGAGACTCTAGCAGTGCTGTACCTGCCAGTTCCAAATAGCATCCAGCTAGATGTGCAATATAATTAGTCAGAAGAGAACTGTGTTTAGCCACCAAAAAACTAGCCAGAGATATACAGGAGCAAAATAGACTGGTAGTGGATCTTGAAAGGGTATTATAACATAGCTATATATATATCAGAGTAGAATTAGAGTAGTCAAAGAGGGGAGGATGTAGGAGTACATCCTATGGTTACAATACCAGAGGAGTGATTTCCATTACATGTGTACATTTGGGAGCATGCCAGGGAGAACTAGATATTTTTGCTTCTAAATAGACTGGCTTATCTGTCCAGTTAGTGTGAACAATGAGGAACCCAAATGCCTCCTAGACAGCTTGACTGGGCTATTTCAGAAGAATTTTAAAATCACCTAACTGCTTTAGGCCTCACAGTATACAGATAGAATGGCCTAGTGGGTTGCATCTGGCCCACAGGCCACATTTTGCCCACCCCTGCTTTAAGCTCTCCAAATCAAATTGAAACCCTCCAAATCAATTCAGAGAGATTCAGAAAGTTTCAGAAATTTGGACATAGAGACAGCTTTAAATATTTTTTCTACATACCTAGCAGGGGCTTGTGAATGCTGCAGTGCTAGGGCAGATGGACCGATACACTTCAATGTCTTCACCAGTGACTTAGACGAGGGAGTGAAGTGTACTCTGTCCAAG
>NW_017729017.1:2442548-2448151 GCF_001723915.1 Gavialis gangeticus
ATACTTTATTCACTTCATTTTTTAATAAACTATGATTATTTGAAGAAATCATACTAGTACATGTTTGCTGAGCCATTCCATAGATTAACTAATTAACAATACCTCACTTGTCTTTCAAAAAAACAGTACTCTGTCCTGGTGGGTAAGCAAGGGCAATTCCACAAGAGAGCTGGAAATCCTATTTTAACATCTTGGTCCTCCTTGTGGGCATATAAGATTTCCTCATGCTTACTGAGATCACTGGACTATGAAGACTAATGTTTTATTCCTAAAGTGGCCATTATATGATGCTTTCAAATAAGATGAATCTCTGTCTCTCCCCTGTAATATTTAGGATCCAAGCCCAGCTCTATTAAGTTGGGGGGTTGCAGTGACATTACTGGGTTTTAGATCTGCCCTTTAACTATTAGCACACAACTGTGCCCAAATATGAGGGGGAAGAAAACATTTAATTCTGAATGCAGCAGCCATCCTATGAATATCCTAACTGTACCTTTCTCTTTGAATGGACAGGGTTCATTGGAAGCAGAAATAGGCAGGATTCTACAAGATTCAGATCTATCTTCTGAATTCAAGTAAAGTATTTTGGTATGTTCAAATTCAGGTTTCTGGTTCAAGTCCATCTTTATCAAGTGTACCCTAGAACTCTTTCTCCCTTCCTCTCTCACAACACTGAGAGGACTTAATAGCAGCCTTCAACTACCTAAAGGGGAGTTCAAAAGAGGATGGATCTAGATTGTTTTCAGTGGTGGCAGATGACAGAAGAAGGAGCAGTAGTCTCAGGTTGTGGTAAGAGAAATTTAGGATAGATATTAGGAAGAATTTGCTTACTAGGCGGGTAGTAAAACACTGGAGCAGGTTACCCAGAGAGGTGGTGGAAGCTCTATTCTTGGAGGTTTTCAAAACCTCGTTAGACAAAGCTTTAGCTGGGATGATCTAGTTGAGGATGGTCCTGCTTTGAGCAGGAGGTTGGACTAGATGTGACCTCCTGAGGCCCTTTCCAACCCTAATTTTCTATGATTTTGATTCTGATTCTAACACACACACACACACACACACCCTCCCCCCCCAAGCATTTTTCCTTGGCAGGAGACTCCTGATTTCTCTCAAGGAATTTACCCCATTTATTATGTAGGTTACACTCATAAAACAGTGCCTGTTTATCTTTGTTCACCTTCCTGAAGCCTTGTCTCCTACTGCTATCTGTGGTAAGCATGTGAAAGATGCTGTATAAAATATAAGTTGTCCAAAGCCTTCAAAATGAGTCATAGAATAGATTTGTATATATTAAAGATAACAAAAATTCCCTTCAGTAGAAGTTATTATTCTAATGGACCAAATGAATGTCTTATGGGTCTGTAAATGTAAGTGTCTTCAAAGAAAGAAGAGAATTAATGGTCAGAGAGCAATTTTATGCTTACTGTTAAAGTCTCACAGTAGATCTGCTATAGGACTCGCCTCTTCCTCTGTCCTTGTCCATTGCCTCTTGCAAGACTGTGGAGGTCCTAAATAATGGTCAAGGCACAATGCCTATTACAGGAAGCTTCACAACTAGTGTTCAAAGAATGTATTGTCTTTTTAGAGTTGCTCTGTTCCTACATTTTCACTTACTTGTTTTAAAGAGGAAAAAAATCAATTATATGACAGCGTTTATCCCCAAGACGAAAGGCCTGAACTAGAAAGAATGAGATTGCTGACATTCTTGCTTTTTTAACTCTTCTGGAAATGTTACGAGTGTTTGATCAAATCATGCCCGATGCTGTATTGTTCCTGTGTACATAAAAAGAAATACTGAATATTCAATGAGCTTTCCCAGATTACTGTATTTTTGTCTCTCTTTTAGAAGTATTGTTCCTATCTGGTGAGTCCACGAGTGTTTGACATTGGATGACTTTATAAAACATTCCACTAATTGGATTTGTTAAAATAAATAAATCAAACGCTAATTGGAACGTGCCCTGCCATTATTTTTGCTTACTGAATTAGATATAATGGCGTGAAGTCCTTTTTATCATATTTGTGCACTTATTTAAACACCCCCCTGGCACACACTTCTGCAAATTCAATTATATATTCAAAGAAGGCATTCAATTTATGCAAGGCTGGTTTACATTTAATCCGGGGGCAAGACTCAGTAACTGATGATAGGTCTGCTCAAAATTAATTAGCATCACTCAGATGAGCAATGGCATTGTTACAGGCCTGCAGTGTAAAGGAGGGGTTATTGTATTTTTCCTATGTGAGCCATTATTTGCTTGAATATGACCCCTTTTGAGTTGGGGAAGTTTGGTTTGTTGTTTGTGTGGGTTTATTTTGTTGTTAATGAGAGGTCATTGTTATGTATGTTGCATCTGGTGCAGCTGGAATCACCTCATTTTCCTTTTCCTAGGCTTTGTTTTGCTGCTTCAACCTCCAGTGTCATTCTGGAGTTACTCTGCCAAATTTACAGACCCTCTGAGAGCTCTTTGAGCCAGATAATATGGCCTTTCCCTGGCACCTGGCATAGTTCCTCAGCTGGATCTGTGTGTGTGGGATCAGGCTGCCATGCACCAGGATCTGGACATTGTTTATCCAGCCCATGGGGTCTGAAGGTTGGGCACCCCTGCTTTAGTTGGTTAGTAGAAAGGACAGGTCCAGCCAAAGAATCCCTTCTCTCTTCCTGAAAACCCTACTTTAGTTAACATTTGAGATGTGATGTGTTTGATCACATGGGAACAGTTCCCTTTTATGAAATTACTTAGTGGAGTTTAACCCTGATGTTGTAGCTAAATTCTACAATGGGTCATTCTGACTTTCTAAATTTGTTTCTAAATGTGGTAGGTTTAGTATCTTCACTCTTGCTCTCAGCTTGTGTGCTTTACTTCCACTGTGTGTTAATGAGCTGCTATGTTATGCCATCATGCCAGGACATGGACAAATAAATCAGCAACGGAGAGTTTAACACAGAAAGGGAATTAGAGCCTGTCAGCTACCCTGCAGTAACTGCCTGTGTGCACATACTTACCCTGTAATAATGAAAGTGTCCGTGGGTCGGTTTTCATTTACTGTGGAGTAAATGCATGCATGTGGTCAGTTATAACAGGGAGCTGATGTTCTGTAAATACCTGTCCTTGTTTACTCTATGATATCTTGTTTATGCATTCATGCCCCAACTTATATACCTCAGCAAGGGGTGACAGTTTATAGATAGGGGTCCACCTAACTCAAGGAGTCAGCCAGCCAATTTTTCAGGGAGATCATGGGACCAGATGCAGTATTCTCAGGCTGATTGCAGCAGCCCCCCAAACCATGTCACTGATTGGCCAAGGGGCCCCAGTGGCCCTCCTCCTCACCTCTGATTAACCAAGGGCTGCTCATCATAAGGCCCTACACATTGATGCTGATTGGTTGTGTAGCCGGGGTGTACTCAGGTATGTACTCCCTTCTCCAGTTGAATAGAAATATCAGCAGGGCAGGTGTGCTGTGTGAGGATAACTGCTGGCTGCATGCTGGCTTCCCTCCTTTCCTTATAAAGAACCAAGCCAGGACTTTATATGAACTTAACTATGTACAAATTTATTTACATTAAAAATAAACATAAACAAACACAAATGCATATATTGACATAAACTTTAAACCTTATTCTCTCTCTCTTTCTCCCTCTCTCGGTGGCAAACCCAGAAGTGGACTGAAAGTACGTCTGGTCCACTTCCAGGTCCCCTGGGGAGCATGCAGGGGGGCTCCCCTGCACCCTCCTGGCTCAGCAATTGGCCACAGGTGGACCGCGGGTGTCCCTCCAGACCCAGGAGGCAACAGTCGCTGAGATGGGGAAAAGGCAGGGGATTTCCCCCCCCACACACACACTCTCCAGCAGACCTGGGAAGTAGACCAGAAGTGCTTCTGGTCCACTTCTGGGTCTGCTGCTGAGGGCACTGGGGAGCCCCCCATGCTTCTGTGGGACACTCCATGCACCCAAGAATCACAACATTCATGGGCCACCTGCTACCTACAGGTATGTAGAAAGAATATTTAAAGCTGTATCTATGTGCAAGTCACCGAATCTTTCTGAATCTCTCCGACTTGATTTGGAGGGTTCTGATTTGATTCAGAGAGATTAAGGGGTCTCCTCATTGAATTCAGATTTAGAGATTCAGCCAGAAAATCAGGCTGAATTTCTGCCGTATTGAATCAGGGACTGAAGCTTTGCACAGCCCTAATATATATATGTCTATCATCCCTAAAGATACAAATATGTTACTGCTAAATACCGGATAAATAATAGAAGAGGGTCCCAGCAGGGACTCAATGAAAATCATATACTCTAAACTCCATTAAACTACAAATTTACAAATATAAAATATACAAGACATACACACAATAACATAAACTATGGATAATGTCCATTCCATCTTATACCACCCAACAAAGATTTCAATGAAGGTCATACAACTTTAAACTCGATTAAAGTTCAAACTTATGTATAATAAAATACAGTTTCAGGAAATGTAAGACACTATCTCCAAAATATAAGGTGCAAGAACCTTAATTATAAATTAACTATTTAAGGGACACCCAGGCCCTGACTGTCTGGGAGTTGTGGATACACTCCAGTGACAGAAGGTGAAGGTAAAAGAGTTTCCCAGCACTGTTCTGGTCTCCCTTAGCCCAATAAAATGTATTCCCCAAAACAAAATCTCCAATCCTAGGATGCCCTCTCTTTCTGGGCTTCCCTTCCAGCAGTCAGTCACACCGATCCAGGATAAATTTCCCCTCCCCTTCCCTTTCCCAGGAACTCATGACTCTGGGGAGCTGGGTGGAGGGTTCTCATCTTTCCAGGCAAGTTGCCACCTTTCTTGCTGAGGCTTTCTCTGGATCCCTTTAGGCCTCTGGCCTGCTTGGGGTTGGAGCCCTGAGCCACCTTGCACAGTTCTGGGGTCTCAGTTCCAACAGGGGCTCTCTGTGTGACACTTTTGCTCTGAGTGCCTGACTTTGTGCCAGGGGTTGGAGACCTGAGCTGCCTCATACAGCTTCTAGGGTCCCACTCCATGCACCGCTCGTGTACCGATGCCGCTTTCCTCAGTGGTGAAGCTGGGAATGCAGCCGCTCACTGCTCCCCATCTGGTGAAGGGAAGGGGCCTTCAGGCTCTCCAGAACAATGGCTTTGCCCTCAGCTCTTGCCAGCTTTTCCCTTTCCTGCTCTCTTCTCCATCCCTTGATGCAATTCTTAACTCCCCAGGTGCCGGCTATGTGGGTTCTTTTATACCCTCCGGAGGCTCCACCCCCAGATTGCAAAGGGACCAATTAGGGTCTTGAAGTTCTTTTGAGCCAATGACTTGAAGTTCTTTCAAGCCAGCAAGTCAGGCTGCTACCGTCAAGCCTGCCACAGTTGCAAGTGCTGTCTGTCATGTAGCCCTGCCCCTCACCACAGATTGCTGTGTCAGGTACCCCTCTCAGCCAATCAGTGGCAAGGGGTAGAGGCAGCAGCCAACTTGGGCTGCCCTTCATGCAGGAAGCCTCCCCTTCCCCCCAGCAGGCTGCACAGCCAGGCCTCAGTGCTGTGAGCATGGCTGGGTCTCTCTGGGGAGGCAGCATTTTATTTTCAGCAAGTTTCCATCTTTTTTTTT
>NW_017729017.1:2448222-2460265 GCF_001723915.1 Gavialis gangeticus
TTTTCAGCAAGTTTCCATCTTTTTTTTTTTTTTTTTTTTCACAGCATAAGCAACATGCAAAATTTGGTCTGCAGTCCTAAGACCATGGAAGAATACTGATTTTGAAGAGGTTATTACTGGACATCTTCAATATGTTACCACTTCCATGGTGCAATTCTGAAATTCACCAGCAGGGGTTCATCTGTTTTTTCCAGTGGAGATAGCCTGCAGAGATTGGGGTAGTATACTTTGTGGCCACATCTATTCGAGACCCTGACTATGTAGCAGTTTATTATTACTGCTCAGTAGTTCATTACTACTGCAAAATAGCATTGCATGGCATGAAGCATGATGCTATACTACTCCGCAGTAGTAATGAACTATTGAACAGTCAGCAGCACCAAAAAGCCATTTGGGAACACCGCTGCATGGTAACTCAAGTTACTGCACAGTCATTTAGTATATGCAAGTACTAAATGACTGCACAGTAACAACTGCACAGTCAGTGTCTTGTGTAGACATGGCCTGTATCAACTACCTGAACTGCTCTTCTTAATACTGCACCTGTGCATGTGAAACCATGATCATATTACTAAACTTTTTAAAAGTCATCTCACACTGTATTCTTTTATGCTACTTACAACTGGTCTCTTTCAGAGAAGTGACCGTGCACAAATCCTTACTCGGAGCTGCTTCCACTATATGTTCAAACTTATATCTATTATCTGTTTTAACAAAAGTAAGTTCATTGGGTTCACAGTCTGGAGTCAGCAATGCTATGGAAAATAAGTTGGACAGTTTTTGTCAAAGGCCATACAGCTGCAGAGCTGTTTCCAAAGACATTATTTGAATGCATTAAGTTGCAGTGCTGTACATTATTCAGCTTGCAGATTTTTTCTTTACAGGAATTGTGTGGAAAATAAAGTTCAGGTAGATTTTGAAGCTGGGTTTGCAGGACTAGCAGTTATAAAAAACCCCAAAACCAAAAATCTTTTTATGGATAAAGAGAGCTCTTATAATCTTGAATTACTGAGCTGCAATAAATGTGGAATTCTTAATGTCGCTTTCCTAGTCACAGGTCAGGGACCTGCAATTTAATGGAATTCCACTGAAATGCCACATAATTTTCCCTTTCAGAGGAGTTGGGCTAATATTTAGGTAGTTTTAACCATCATCTAATGTATTTAACTTACATATCTCACCTAGGACCAATATTGGTATGAAAAATCCTGCAGTCTTTTATGGAGACTGGTCCAAGCATTCTGCCCTTCCAGAGTCTCTCCCTTTGAACTGCTCCTTCACTGTTACAGGGGTGTAGGCTGTAGCTGTGTTGGTCTCAGGACATAGACAGAAAAGGTTCTTTGGGTGGATATGGTATCTTTTAGTAGACCAACTTAAATAGGTGGAAAAAAATTACAGCAAGCTTTCAGATTTAAAAACCTTTCATCAGGCTGGGAAAGTCTCTGCTGTTGGTGTGTGCTCTTCCTGGATGGAATAAACGGTGTATTCCATTCTATTCATTCCATCCAGGAAGAGCACACACCAGCTGCAGAGACTTCCTCACCCTGGCAAAGGATTTTTAAACCCAAAAGCTTGCTATAATTTTTTTTCCAGCTATTTAAGTTGGTCTAATAAAAGATACCATATTCACCCAAACAGCCTTGTCTGCCTAGCTCCTTCACTTTCTCCTTCAGTGGATTCTTCTGTCTTTCCTCTATTTCAGTTGGGGTTTCACAAGGCTTCCTCCTTTTCCCTGCATCTTCTCTCTTCCAGAACCCGTTTCTGGGCAGACTTAGCCACAAGGACAATTGTACCTTTCATCTTTACTCTGATAACTCCCTGTTCTTCCTTCCTTATCTGCAATTTACCCATCACCATCCAAACCCCAAATGATAACTTATCTTTCTAAAATCTCAGCCACCAAGAATAATTTAAAAATAAAGTAGCCAACCCCTCCCTGTTCTCTCCTAGTGGATAATACTAACCTTCATTGTTCAAATCCAGAGTCTTTGCTTTACCGCCCCCCTGCCCTCTTTCTGCTATGTATTGTTAGAATTATTAACAAAGCCATTGGGTGTTGACTGCAGCTGATACTAGGGAATTTGACTGGGGTGTGTGGAGAACTCCCCCCTCAGTCTGCCTCACTGCTGCAAGCAGACAGCCCCCCTCCATTTCATTTAGCACTAAGCCTAAATGATTGTGGAGAAATTCCCGAGGAAGGGGGGAACTTGCTCATCCTCTGTCCTGTGCAACCCTAAACTCTCACCTGAGGGTGCTGACATTTTTTAACTGACCAGCCGGCATCAGCCATGGTATGAGGGTACTGGTTTATGGTTGGGTCCAGGTGACAAGGTCAGAAAGATTATTTAAGGGTCCCTCCATCTTGCGGGGAGGAAGGACATCTTTGGGAAACATGGAGACAAGCAAACGGCCTCTGACAGTCTTTTAGACTCTGGATGAACATGTGAATAACCTATCTGAAGTTTAGCCAGTAACTTAGGATCAAGTGTTCTAGAAGCATATCAAAAGGCTATCAAGCTGCTTCTGTTTGCTCAGGGTTATTTTTTTGATACTTCTCTGACTTATGCCCCTCCTCATGCCTACCTTCTCTACCCTATAAAGCTATCTGTTATAGAAAGCTTAGTTGTAAATGTTTGAGAGGGATTGGGAAAGCCTTTTTGCTCCCTTTGCTTGGCTCACCAAGGGAGGCTACTTTCTATGCTTCAGGATATAAGAAATGTCCAGATACATCCTGCTGGGGCTAAGCAACCCTGGGGTCTACCTAGATGCATGGACTCAGAGATGTTTGTGTTGGAAGGGACCTGAGTAGATCATTGAGTCTGACCCCCTGCCCTGGGCAGGAAACAGCACTGGGGTCAGAAGACCCCAGAAATGTGCATGTCTAGCCTCCTCATTAAGACCTTCAAGGTAAGGGAGCGCACCACCTCCCTTGAAAGCCCATTCCAGATTCTGGCACCCCTTACTGTAAAGAAGTTCTTCCTGATATCTAACTTAAATCTTCTGTCTGCCAGTTTGTGGCCATTGTTCCTATTTACTCCAAGGGGTGCCCTGGTAAACACACCATCTCCTATTCCTTGCTGCCCCCGGCCCCCCCATTAATTGGTAGGCAGCCACAAGATCACCTTTCAATCTTCTCTTGTGGAGGCTGAAGAGATCCAGGACCTTCAATCTCTCCTCATAGGGCTTTGCTTGCAGGCCCCTAACAATACGAGTAGCCCTCCTCTGAACCCTCTTGAGGTTGTCCACATCCCTCCTGAAGTATGGCACCCAAAACTGGATGCAGTTCTCCGACTGCAGCCTGACCAATGCTGCATAAAGAGAAAGTATCACCTCCCTAAACCTGTTTGTCATGCACTTGCTAATGCATGATAACGTGTGGTTAGCTTTACTGATTGCTTTGTCACACTGACAACTCATGTTCATCTTGATGTCAGCAATGATACTGAGATCTCAGCAGCACAGCAGCGGAAAGGGAAGGTCCTCCCCCAGCCTGTAAGCATGCTGGTGATTCCTTCTCCCTAGGAGCAGCACCTTGCACTTGTCGTTATTGACCTGCGTCCTATTCTGTTCCTCCCACTTTTCCAACCTGTCCAGATCCACCTGGATTCATTCCCTACCGTCTACTGTGTTAACTTTACCCCATAATTTGGTATTATCTGCGAGTGTGGACAGAGTGCTTGCCACACTTTCATCCCAGTCACTGATGAAGACATTGAACAGCCATTGGACAGAGCCTTGTAGGACTCCACTGCTCACCTCTTTCCTACTCTTTTACAGGGTCTATGTACACCCAGCAGCACAGAGCCCTATCAGAGACTGGAGCTTGGGTAGTGATATCAGTTACCCCAGCCTTGTGATGATACTCCAGGAAGAGGTTTGGCCAGAAGTTGGCACCCCCAGGGAGGCATCCGAAGCTTGGTTTTGGTCAGGTGTAGTGAGGTGGGCGGCTCGGCACTGGAGTGTCCCCTACTGGCCCACCACAGGGTGTATCAGTGCTCCTGCTGGGGCTAAAGCTGGAGGATCTGGGGTAAAGGGTCTTGCCCCTCTGCTCCAGGTCATTCACCATATTTAGGGTCAGGAAGGAATTTTACCCAATGGTCAGGTTGCAATGGACTGTGCAAGTTTTTGCCTTCATCAGTAGCAAGGGGAGTAGTCCTTGCTCTGGGATCTTTTGAGCATATATTAACAACCTGTTGATAGAAGCAGAATGTTGGCTGCCATGGTTCCCCTGCTTTACCCGTGCCAGGTTAGGGTGTTATGTACTGTGTTGTGTTAAGGTTGATGGTAGTTTATGGAGAGTTTAGATTATTGATTTTATACAACAGTTTGGATAGGGATGATCCTGCCTCAGGCAGGGGGTTGGATTAGATGACCTTTAGAGGTCTCTTCCAGAACTACATCTCTATGATTCTATGATCTTTGGATTTGGCAACTTTTGAACCTCACATCTGAATTCTGTCTGTGTCTTCCACTTCTTACAGAACATCTCCAAGATTCAAACTTTTACATATATCCACACTGCCATTCCCACCCCACTCCAACCATAATCTTGCACCGTGACTTCTGTAATCTCTTTTCTGTCTTCATTTCCTGCAAGTCCACCTTTGTGAAGTCTGTTCCAGGTACTACTACTGCTATATGCCTATTGCTGTATCCCAACCTGCAATTTCAAGTCCTTCTACTAACGTCTCCCTCTTCAAATACAAATGTTCTTGCCCTAAATTGCAAGGCCATCCATGGTTTCCCCCTTCATATCTATTCAGTCCAAATATATTACTACAAGATTGACTCCTGCCTTGACTAGTGCAAGGATTGATTCTCAGACAATCACTTTCAAACTTCCATCTATGTTGCCTTTTTCATGAGTGGAACAGCGCTCAGTTAATTTCTGTGAAATCATCACCTCATCCTCCTTTGAGCTTCTCCTCAGACCTTATCTCTTTTATAATGCATGTGATAAACTGCCAGTTGATCAGTCAAACTGTGATTATTGCTTCTGGCTGAGCAAGGACCACACACATTTGATCTAGTTTGATTTCCAGGGTTTTGCTGATACCTAGGAAACATGAAAAATTCCCATCCCATTTCCCTCCTTCAAATACATTATTTGACCTTATTTTTCCCCTCCTGACTCTTTTGGAATCACTGACCACTGGCCACAGTTAGAGGTGATCCAGTGCCTGAGGTAGGCTCGTGCTCTTACCTGTACTTAGAAAACTCTGAGGCACAGATGGGCATAGCTCATGCATTTTGGATGAAACCAATCACAGATTTGGGATCAGGAAAAAAATGTCCCTTGGGTCAGATTGATGGGGATTGCTAGGTTTGTTCTCCCTTCTTCTCAAATATTGGGTGTAGCCCTCTTCCTTGGATCATCTGAATATATTTTACTATTGCAGAAATGGGCCTAGGATGACTCTTATCTCTCCTACTCTTACATGTGGTTATGCTGTAGAGTTTATTTTTGGTCCTCTGCCCCTCATTCCCAACCCTCCATCCCCACAATAGGCATTCCGGAAGACATTTTTGGACAAATTGTTGCCTGCAAATGCAGGGGACCAGACCTGATGCTCCAGGGCTCCTATGTTTCTATGTTACTATTTTGTTATCTTTTCTTATTCTAATTCTCTTTTGTCTTATTCCTGCTTATCTTCATGGCAGAAACAGTCATTTTCTTCATGCAGAACAGTGCCTAGCCCACTTGGGCCTGGTTTGATTGAAGTGTCTAGGTCATACTGTGGAAATATAATAGTCTAGCAGTACCTCTGCTATTGTCAGTTGTAGCACTTTGAACATACAGTCAATGAAACTGGAATATTTTGAAGGATTGCTGCTGTTAAAGAGACACTGCCAAAGTAATAGATACAGTGTATTGACACTAATGACTCAGAGGCTCAGCATATGTGAGTAATTTTGTTTGATGCTCCCTGTCATACACTCACTTACTGAGAATCTGTTCTGATCCATTGTTCAGTGCTGAGAACCTTTAACTAATCAGTCTACTTCTATATGTGCCAAAATACTTATTTAGGGAGCATGGTGAAAGAGTAATTAACCTTTTCCCGAAGCTTTAGAAACATAAGTTCAAATTTCACTCTGCATTTGAACCAAAGGCTGCTCGTAGTTGACTCAGCTGTAAATCAGTACTTGGTCATTTGGGCTGGGGAATTAAAGGTGGCTAGATGTGGTGTTAGCCAGCTACATCTCCCTTGCATGTCATTAGCTATAACAGTTGTCTTGGGAGGATCCTTAACTTTGGACAAATGCATTTAGATACTCATATTTAATGATTTAAATGTGAACATTTTGACCTAAATGAATGAATGACCTAAGTAAATGCATAAAATTGAAAGTAAAGGGAATGGTTACATTCCATTTAATGAGCTGTTCATTTGGACATTTATAGGAGGTTTACCAGCACGAGAGTTTAATGCTAAAAGGTAACAGAGTATTGTAAATATAACAAGTCCCATTAATATAGCCCCTATTTACCCTTTACAATTAACTGTACTGAAATGGAGTCAGCCAGGTCATGGGATTATAATGTGTGCATTGGTCAGGTTCTGCTTGTAATGCTCCTTATGTTTGTAACTGATAACTCCTGTTATTGAAACAGAGGCTTTTATTAACATTTGAAAATTCGTTTATAGTTTGTTAACAGTTCACTTAATTGAAGCCATGAAATTCTACAGTTCTACTTTTTTTATTCTCTTACCTTAGCACAGTATTGCTGTATTTCTGCACCATGTGGGGTACACCCAGCCTGCAAAGACACCCCAGGTCATCTATGTATCAGTGATTCTGACTCATAGAAAATATGGCCTGAAGAAAGGATCAAAACATCAGGGAAAAACTCAGTACAACTAAGACTCGCACAGTGGAACAGTAAAGTACAGTCAGTTTGGGGATTTGTGGACTAAAATAAGATTGGTTTTAAGCAGGGCTAACTTGCCCTAGGTATCCTCTGAACTCAGAAGGTTATCCCAGTGCTGCAGACTTTGGGGGACCATTTTTAGTAGCCACCATATGGTAGACTACTTCTTGAAGGTATGCCTTGTGTAGTTTAAGTATGGATATCTAAGGGGGTAAGTACACAATGTCAAAAGAGACTGCATACTAATTAAAGAGCAAGAGATTTTGATTTCTGCTCTGTATACCAGGTAAAATTATTCTATGTATTTTGTTTTGTAATACTCCTGACCAGAGCTGGCCAAATACCCCAGAAGTTATTTATTTGTTTTAACGATGGCAAGTTAATTCCATTGTTCATGAAGATTTCTTTATTCAAGTGTTCAGTCAACTCCTAGTTTCCTGAAGACAATTAGCCAATTCCAAAAATAATGTGAACTACAGCTTGAATGATTCTCCAGCCAAAAGTTTGTACTGGAAGGTGTGCTATTTACTATGAAACTGTTACCCAATTTCTCTTTGCCCCTTTATCTCCAAACTCAAATGTGCCATCTGCACCTACAGTCAGAAGTTCCTCACTTCCAGTTCCATCACAGAACCCTTTCAATTTGGTCTCCAGTTACTGTGTTGCATTTTCAAGAATGCAACTTAGTGCTGCAGGTGAGACATTCTATTAATGACGTAGCTGTGCAAGCCTCTGACATTTTACAGTATTTTTTTCTGTAATAGTTACTGAAATATTAAAAACTTGTGACTGGGGCACTGGTCCTGCCAGTCTGCTATAGCTTGAACTCTGCAACCACAGACTTCCCATGTGGCTAAAGGCAGGTCAGTTACTCTGTATCTAGAAGGCCGTTGTAGAAATTTGTAATAGGTTCTTGATCTTTTTTTGCTAACTTCGAATATGACATTCAATGAAAGGTTTGATAATGTGTTCATACATTACCCAGTACAAGGGAGTCCTGATCTAAGTTGGGTACTATCAATAGTACAATAATGTTATAATGCAAAAAAAGCAATTTTTTATAATAGCATTTACTGTGTACTACAGCAAGCTATTGTATCTTACCATTGTGAATGTTTACTTTAATTAACTCACATTATACTCATTTTTGGCTTTGAGCCAAGGGGATGGCTCATTATGTCCTTATCTATGGTACCAGAAGGTTAAATGGCATATTTACAGAAAGTGTGATACATGGTCTTGAGATTAGACACCAACCTTACCCTACTGAATTTTTAAATGTGTAAATGATGGGAGAGCTTCACTGTTTGAAAAATGGTTATAAGTCTGCCATATGGATTTCCTCTTCACCCTCCTTTTGGAACATCTGGTTACATGTTCCAAGAAGCAGTTAGTGTGGTTCAGCCCTGCATAATCGTATACATGCCTGGAATGCAAGACTGCTGCTTAAATCCTTAAGATGTGAGGTTGAATCTAAGGCAGCTGGCCTAATAAACAGCAGTACAATCCAAGCGAGAGAAATAAGACTTACCAAAAATAGGATTTGAGATCCAGAAGTCTTTTTTGAATTCCCTGAGGCAAAAACAGAAACCTAATGTGCCAGAAATTCATTTTGCAGAGTTTAGATAAAAAGCACTGATGTAAATTAAATAACATAACAAGACAGAAGTAATTAATAGAAGTATTCATTCATCTCTCTCTTCCTCAGGCGGTTGTTCATTTGATGAACACTACAGTAACTGTGGTTATAGCGTGGCATTGGGAACCAATGGATTTACCTGGGAACAGATCAACACCTGGGAAAAGCCTACAATGGATCCAGCTGTCCCCACTGGTAAGTAAAGAGCATGCAGAATAAGGAAGGTTTTAAATAGAGTATTACTATTTGGGTGTAATGTCTGGTGAGAATTGAATTAAAATGAACTCTGAGCTTACTTATATGGGTCTGGAATTCAGTAACCAGGTACCAGAATGCATAAATATTAGAAATAGATAAAACTGGAATGGCTTTGCAAACTGCCGGCAGCTTGGCATTCCTTTGCCAAACACTGAGTGTTAGGTTATGGACAACTCAACAATTTAGATGTTTAAAAGGGAAGGGGATCATGCTGCTCAGGTGCACATAACAGTTGCTCTGTTACATTTGCATTATATTGTTAGAGAGACAAGTTACCTGTATCACCCTAACTTTGACTCTCATTGAAGCAGAGTTAGAATTAGAGGGTGTTTTGCTACCCATAGAAAATATGGCCTGAAGAAAGGATCAAAGCATCAGAGAACAACTCAGTACAACTAAGACTCGCTGTATGCCCCCAGAGACTGGGGGAGGATGGCGAGCTCCTGCAGGCAGCGGCGGTGCTGTTGGCAGCGAGGGTGTGGTGGTGGCAAGCAGGAAGCTCCCGCAAGCAGCCACAGCGTTGTCGGCAGCAGGGGCATGGTAAGCACCAACCAGTGGTCAGAGACCACCTGCAAATGCCACCAGCAGTGGCCAGTGGCAATCATGGACAGCCTGCAGGGGGTGCACTGCCATGCCCAAGGGGTACACATGCACCCATGTGCACCCCCTACACGTCGCCAATGCTTCTACTGTTACACAGTCATCTATATATAACAGTTGCATCATAACAGCTTGTATTATGATCCTTTGCCTTTGAGACAATAGCTTGGTTTGATTATCTTAGATTCTCTTAGTCTCATCTTATTTAGCAGTCGGCTGCAGGGAGGGGTGGTTTTAGGTAAAATTGTCTAAGCTTTCTTCAGTCCTTGAGCCTAATTCTGAAAGTTTTAGAGTATTTTCTTTTCCCACTGAAACTGAGGAAAATGAAAACAGTCAGCACTTAGCAAGATAGGCCTTACTGGAAAATCTTGGGCTATCAGGCCTTTGAAGAATACATTTTAGGTTACATTTAATGTTATGAATTAAGAGTCATAAAGTGTATGTGTATAAAGTATAAAGCGGATGAATTCAGGTTCTCTGAGAAAGCTGTGAGGATTTCAAAGGGATTAACTGGGATGGCTCAAGCCTGACTAGATATCAGATTCAGGAGACCACGTGTTCCCGTGTTTGATGAACATCCCCCTAGCAGAGGTAGGGACTAATAGCATAACAAGTTACTTATTTATAGTTGAGTACATCAGATACCCCCAGCCTCAATCTTCTGTGGTGTCTTAATTGGACTTTCTTTTCTGGAAAGTTGTCCAATGCATCACAACCAGAAGTATTATTCCCCGTTGAGAATGAACAGATTAGCAACTTGTAGCTGTTTAGTGAGGTAAGCTATCAGATAAATTCTGTACCAATTAATAATTATCCTTGGTGCTCAACCTGATACATTAAAGGGACTTGAGTTGTTCCACAAGGATGGTACATGCATACCGTTACATCCCAGTGTTTAAATGTGGACATCAAAAACATAAACACAGTGTGCTTAGGAGTCTAGTCAATGATGCACTGCAGGATAAAAGTATTGGTGAGATGGGAGTCCAGGAAAGGTGGTTGTTCCTAAAGGAAGCGATCCTTCAGGCACAGAGGGAGACAATCCCAGCATAAGGGAAAGTGGGGAAAGAGCTAAAAAACTTCCTTGGATAAACAGGGAAATCCAGGGGAGCCTAAGGGCAAAATACAAGGCATATAAGTGGTGGAAGCAGGGGGAAGCTACCAAAGAGGGGCATACCTACTTGGCCTGCACTTGCAGAGAGGCAGTTAGAAAGGCCAAAACAACAACAGAGCTGAGGCTGGCAACACAAATTAAAGACAACAAAAAGTCGTCTTTAGGTATGTAGGGAGTAAAAGGAAGGTGCAGGGCAGCATAGGACCACTACTGAACAAGAAGGAGCAATTACTGACAGGTTGGGAGGACAAGCCTGAGCTATTCAATGAGCTTTTTGCCTCAGTGTTCCTGAACGGGGGTCAAGATAAGTCTCCTAATGCATTCTTAGATGGTCATCAGAGGGACACCAGCCCACCAACTGTCGACGCTGACTTGGTGTAGAGTCACTTGGATGGACTGGATGGGAGTGTCCACACATGCAAGCACGTGTGCTTGCAGCAGCTCAAATAGAAGCGGTGCAAATTTGAACTGGGCCTTTTTGCTTCATCGCACATGCTCAGACATGCACTTTGTTGTGGAGCAAATTGCACCACTTAGGGCAAAATAACCCTGCCTGGCTCCTCCTGGATCTGCAGCCAGGGGGAGCTAGCGCCCAGGGCCAGCACTTGTGCTGTCCCCAGCAGTATAAAAAGCTGACCTGTCCTGGCCACAGCAATATAAAAAGCCACCCTGGCAAGTAGCTCAGGGCTACTAGCTCTCAGGAGCTTCTGGGGCCTAGCCAATTGGTACCTGGAGACACTACCCCTTGTGCCAGCTGAACTGCTGAAGCAGCCCTGAGAGTTCCCTGCACCTTCTACCCAATGCAGCAGTCTGGCAGTGGGGGCTGCTGCCTGGCTGTGACCTGCTGTGCATCTGCCAAACCTGGATAGGGATGACACAGGCAGTAGAGGCATCTGCCCCTCTGGGCCAGCTGCTGGACTGTGGTTCCAGGGTTGCCTTTGTGCGGCACTATTGCCATGTGTGGCCGCTGCCCGGCCATCTGGGCAACTATTGCCTGGAAAATGTTCCAGGTGTGGTGGCCTTCTTTGAACTGTCAAAGCACGTCCTCCTGGCCCCATTTGACTAAGAGGTCAGCCACAGCCAGATGGGTCCAAAGTGCCAGCCCTGAGCATGCAGGTTCCTGCCACTGACCTCCCTAGCAGCAATTCTGGTGTTCCCTATTGGAAAACTGAAAAATCCCTGATAAATAAAATCTTGAAGTCACTCTGTAAAATACCCCCAAATCCATGTTCCTCCACAAGTAAAACAAAAGACCACTCTAAAGAGAGAGAGAAAACAAGACAGAGACAGTGATCAGTTGGACAATGTTTTATTGATATATCTACAGTGTTAAAGCAAGTCTCTTGTCATAATAATAAAGTGAACTCTAAATACATGTTTCATGAATACATATTTTACTACCCTCCCACAAGGGCGATGGCTCCCACACAAGGGTTTCATCCCCCCCAACAGGGGAATCGGCTCCCTAACAGGGAATTTGGCCCCCACACAAGGGGAATTGGCCTCTACACAAGGGTTACGGCATCCCAATGGGGGCCAGATAGCCCCCACAAGAGCT
>NW_017729017.1:2460773-2468096 GCF_001723915.1 Gavialis gangeticus
TGGCACTGTCACTTAACCCCCCAGGCACTGTCACTTAACCCCCCAGGCACTGTCACTTAACCCCCCAGAAACACCCCCCTGCAAAAAAATGGAAAAAAAGCCTCTGCTTGCCTTAGAAGCAGGGTGGGGGGCTCCTGAGCCTCCTGGCAGAGCTCCCCAGGGCAGCACAGGACAGCAGGGAGGCAGCAGGACCTGGCTGGGGCCTCTGGGGCTGTCACCCTGCCCCACACTGTGCAGATGGGGCCCCAGTCAGCCAGACAGCAGGCAGACTGCAGGTAAGTGACGGGGTTTTTTTGTTTTGTTTTTTAAAACTTTGGGGTCAGGGGGCAGGGATCAGGGGGGTCTTGGAGGGATGGGGCTAGCCACGGCAGGAGTTAGCGGCCTTGGGGGGTTGGTGGAGGGAGGGGCCAGCCTCAGCAGGTGGCCGGGGTTCTCAGGGGGGCTGGCTGGGGGAGGGGCTGGCCGCAGCAGGGGTCAGGGGGGCTGGAGGAGTGAGTGGGGCTATCAGGGGTCCCTCCATGGTCCCCTTCCCCCTCCTCCAGGCCTCCCAGCCCCTTACTCACCAGTACCAGAGCCCTGGTTCTTAAACCACGTGTTTCAGCACCACGGTGAGGGCCAACCATAGAGATGCTCTGACATCCAGAGCATCTCCATGGACAACCCAGGCTCTGGTTCCCTCAGCACATGGTCCGGGACTGTGCCCTGCCCCACTTTTTTAAACAACAATTTTTTTTAGATGTTTAAAATCTAAATTAGACCAGGGGTCAAACTTGCAGCGCAGGGAACATTTTTTCATTCCCACACGTGCCTGTTGCCCCACCTCAAAGGGGTTTGAGGTGGGGCAAGAGGCACATGCGCACTCATGTGGACGTGCCTGATGTGTTTAAGTCAGCAGGCCTGGATGAGCTTCATTTGAGAGTACTGAAGGTATTGATTGGTGTTATAACAGAACCACTGGCACAGCTGTTTGAGCATTCATGGGGCTTGGGTCAGGTCCTGGAGAACTGGAAAAGGGCCAATGTGGTCACTATTTTCAAGAAGGGGAGGAAGCAGAATCTGAGTAATTATAGGTCAGTCAGGTCTCATCTCCATCCTTGGAAAGGTCTTTGGAAAGGTTTTGAAGGATCATATTTGTGGAAGTCCAGGGGGAAAAATAATGCAGCGGGGAAACCAGCATGAATTCATAGCAGGTAGATTGTTCCTGACCAATCTGGTTTTATTTTAAGACAGGGTCGCAAAATGCTTAGATGCAGAAGTAAAGGTGGATGTTATTTTCTTGGATTTTAGCAAGGCCTTCGATACAGTATCTTATCCCATTCTCATAAATAAATTAAGAGGCTGTGACATAGATGTTTACATGGTCCAGTGGGTGGCAAATTGGCTTAGTGCTTGCACCTAGAGAGTGGTAGTAGATGGGTTGGTATCAACCTGGAAGGATGTGGGTAGTGTTCGGTCCTTGGACCTGTACTCTTCAATATCTTCATTGGTGACTTGGATGTAGGTGTGAAGTGTACTCTGTCAAAGTTTGCAGATGATACTAAATTGTGCAGTTAAGTGCACACTCTGGATGGTAGGAAACGATTGCAGGCAGATGTGTAGTGCCCAGTTTTCTAACCTGTTCACAACAGGATGCAGTACAACAAGAACAAGTGCAGAGTGCTGCACCTAGGGCATAAAAATATGCAGCACACATACTGGCTGGGAAATGACCCTCTCAGAAGCCCAGAAGTGGAAAGGGATCTCGGAGTCATAGTGGACTCCAAGATGAACATGAGTTATCAGCGTGATGAAATCATCAGCAAAGCTAACCACACTTTATCATGCATCAGCAGATGCATGACAAATAGAACCAAAGAGGAGATACTTCCCTTCTATGTGGCATTGGTCTGACTGCAGCTGGAGTACTGCATCCAGTTTTGGGTGCCATACTTCAAGAAGGGTGTTGATAGACTCAAAAGGGTCCAGAGGAAGGCCACTCGTATGGTTAGGGACTTACAGGATAAGCCCTAGGAGGAGAGACTGAGGGACCTGGAGCTCTTCAGCCTCTGCAAGAGAAGGCTGAGAGGTGATCTTGTAGCTGCCTACAAATTCATTAGGGGGGGTGCAGCAAGGGATCAGAGATGCTCTGTTCACCAGGGTGCATTTTGAGATAACAAGGAACAATGGTCAAAAACTGACAGAGAACAGATTTAAGCTAGATATCAGGAAAAACTTCTTCACGGTAAGGGTGGCCACAATTTGGAATGGGCTTGCAAGGGAGGTGGTGCTCTCCGCTACCCTGAGGGTCTTTAAGAAAAGGCTGGATAGGCATTTGGCTGGGGCCATCTGACCCCAGTGCTCTTTCTTGCCTAGGCAGTGGGGCCCAACTCGATGATCTGTTGAGGTCCCTTCTGATCCTAGCATCTATGAATCTATAAGTCACTGTCAATGGTTTTGGTCTTTAATTTTATAAACAAAAAAGTCATTGTTTATGGTTTTCTCATTACAAGGAGAAAAATGGTGAAAACCAGTGCAGAATGCTGTTCAATAGGGATATTTACTACTATAGAAGTTAGAATAACGGAGAACATAGCTCATACTTCTCTGCCAGAGGCTGAATGATGGCTCCAAACAGCTTCTTCTATGTGGGATGCAGTAAGACTTGCTCATTCTGTTTCAGTCTACTGCAGTTCTGAGATTGAGCCCAGTTTTCACCTCTGTGTACTACTGTTGTCATTAAGAAACCAACAGTTACTTGACTGACTGAACAGTTCGTTCATTGCCTCCAATCTTCAGTTGCATCTTGTTTCAATCTGAACTGGAAATGGCTCAGAACAGTTTATTTCAGTGTCTGTATAACACCCAGCCCACTTGTTATTATAATAGAAATAAACGGTGTGACATCAGCTATAGCAATTCTCCCATTCCAACTGTATAGTAATATTGTATTATCTTGGACATGAACCAGCATAACTTATGGTAAAATGTTAATTTTCTACTAACACACAGTGCCTGTGGTATGGATTTATAATCCAAGACATTTTTCACTGGGACACTTAGACATAGCAACCAGGTACCTAAAAACAACTTGCTCCATAGTCATACTGAAAGTTGAGCTCAGCTTGTCATGTGATAAATATGTATACATTGGGACTACATATACTGCTCTTTATAGACAATGTAATCTTGAATGGCATAGTAGAACTAGCACTATTACATGCTAACTTTCTTTAGCATAAAACTATTTGGTCCAAATTCTTATTTTTCAGCAGGAAATAAGAGATCAAATAACACACTATGTAACCTTTAGAGGTGTTCAGAGTACATAAAAATGGTGAAAAATGACAATATATGTTTAGGATTTGTTCATCAGTGGTGTTTTTTATATCTGTGGCATTGCCTGCTGACATGTCAGTGAGGTTCAGCCTGCATCAACATTTCCATCATCAGTGCTATTTCCCTGCATATTCTGTACCTGATTTCCAAAGTATGAGCAGGCCCCATTGCCTTCAGCTGGAGCTGTGAGGACTTAGCTCTTCTAAATAATAATGCTAATAGCTAGTTCTTTATACAGTACTTTTTCATCAAGGTCAGTATCATGAATGAAACCCTTGCTTGGTATCACTCTGCGGGCCATGTCTATAGTGCTTTCCTGCTGAGCCTGGAATTGCTGCCAAGAATCAAGCTCTACTCACTTACTCTCACTCTGTGCAGAATAGGAGTGCGGTGTGTGTGAAACAGGATGAAGCAGGTGAAGCTTTTTTTCTTGATGGTTGTCTGGAGCTGGCAGGCAGGTGGTATGGATGAGGTCTCAGTTCCCTATTAACACTATGCTACAGAAATGTTTATCCAGAGATAATTCTCTGTGTTGTATTTTTTTGAATTGGAATGCCCAAAAAGGTGAAAACTCTCCATTATCAACATGAAAATATCTGGCAATTTGTATTACGTCATTACTAGCAAGTGTATGGTTTTGCATGAATTCTATGATTAATTCCATAGGGCAGAAAGCAAAGATAATTGGAGGATCAACAACCAGATGTTAGTTGTTTTGACTAAATGTTTAAAAAACCTGAAGAAGATAAATCATAGGCTACCAATCCTTTGGCTTCAGTAGCTCTTCCAGTCCATCTCCTTGCATCATAGCAAGAGAGATTATAATGAAATCTTCCTTAACAGATGGGTGTTTAGCCAGCCTTAATGTTTCTAATGACTGCAATGTTACTGCCTCTTGGCAACTTGTTCCACTGTTTGAGTTATAAACTTTTCCCCCCCCTAATACTCATCCCAAATGTTCTCTTTAACAGCTCTGTCACAATATTCTTGTTCTATCCTTGTTGACTAGTGAGAATAATTGATTGCTATCCTTTTTGTAACCTTCTTTTATTTACCTGTAGGCAGTTAAATCTCAATTTCTCTGGATGGAATATGACCCAGTTCTTTTAACTTTTCCTACGTTTTACTTCTCTCCCTGTATTCCTAAGCCTTCTATCATGACTGCTACTTTCCTCTCAACAGTCTGTAGCCTTTTTGCAGCTGTTGCCAAAGCTGTATCCTGCTTTACTAACCACTGATTCATTACTCTGTAGGGTAGTCCTGTTAGGGAATGGGCTATAGTTCTCCGATGCAGGTATATGCCTTTCCTACTCTATCTGTGTTTGCTCTGTCAAATAACATTTATTCTTGACCCCATCTGCTCTGCTTCCCACCTAAAGGGCTGTAGGGACGTGGTCCTTGAGCTTGGACTAGTTGTTATGGATGTCCCCTCTCCACTTGTTCATTTCTTAGAGGCAAATATATAATAGTTACAGTAGGTACTATAACCAGTAAGGCAAAAATACGGATTTTTGATCAAGCCACAGTATTCCTAGCACCCTGGACCTGTCTGCCTCTGTAGCAGTCATAGGAATAATAATAATGAAACTATTTAACATTAGTATGTTCAAAGTGCTTTACAAGCATTAACTAATTATCTCCAGTAGAGACCTAACCTGCCTGACTAGACTGGAGTACTTAATTTAATGGTATTACATATGATTCTACTCTGAGTACAAAACCAATATGGCACGTGCCTTTTTTAGCAAAGTCACATTGTTGACACTAATTCAATACTAGATTGACTATTAACCCTCTGATTCCTTCTGCAGAGCTATTAAATTCTCCTGAATTAGCATATAAACACACAATCAGACACAGATTCTCTGCTGGTGTCAATCAGTTGATGCCACCTGTGGATCTGACCCTGTGTTCCTAACTGTCCACCTCCTGTATGTCAATTGGCACTTTAGAATCAGGTCCCTTTTTGCATCTGTACACATAATAGTTTCTGGACATTTCAGCCTCATTATAGCAAACCCACATGGGATCAAGAGGGTGTTTGCTGCAATAGGGTTAGTCAGTTTTCTGGATCAGAATAATGAAAAAAACTGCATTCCTTCTGTTAGAATTTTTAAAAGCAGGGGGTGTTAAAATTAAGTCATATATTCAGATGCATATGCATAAGTTCAAATTAAACCGTATATATTTGCTCATTATCACAGATATTACTGGTTGATCTGCTTTTCAATTTTAAGTAGTAGGATTCCTGTTTATGTAGAAAGCAAACACAAAAATTGAATTTTATTTTCCTATAGAATTAAAGATGTGAAAAATATTTCACAACAAAATTTTGTGTGTTCAGAATTGTAGCATTTGGTGTGGTCATTGAAAATTAAAGATCTCTATATAGTCTTAATTTAGGTTTTTGGGTTTTTTTTCAAAATAAAGGCCCCATACTATTAATCAAAAGCGGGGCAAGATTCTCTTTAGGGTGAAAATGGACACACTTTCTCTCTTGACTTGTTACATTATCTGTTTGAAATTTCAGGATCCTCTTCCTCCCTTTATACACTTGCATTTTAGGATGTTCAGAAAAGGCTGAAGTAAAGTTGTAGAATTTTTTCACCAATAATTTTATGCCCTTTCCTAAAGTTTTCTGCTATTTGCATAGCCTTAATGCTGGGCCATATTTTCAAAGGTCTGACTTGGGGCTGTACCTATAAAATACTTGCATTTCTTTTTGTTTATGCCATAAAAAAAAGAGGTGGGAGAGAGATTTTTGCTTCATTTTGCTTCCAAAAGGCACTGTTTTTGGCTTCATTTGCCACATTAGTACAGTTCTTACCACACGTGTTAGTGGCAACTTCTGAACTCAAGGGACAAATTCATCCTGAAGGAAAGAGATGCAGCATTTGCCTCATCTCCTTCCTCCTGTGGATTCTGACATGAAAGGGTGATATTCACTTCTGGCTAAGTCTTTCTAGAAGCGCTGTTATTGCAGGCTGCATGGAGAACAGTCCTATTTAGTGCTGTGCTAGATTCAGACAATATGTAGCTCTTAAATACATCATTACAGGAGTTCTCCATTTTTCATTCCCTTTTGGAGTGGCAGTGGTGGATGCCACCCTTACAAGAGCTGTTGTCTGAGGACAACTACCACCTTTGTGATTGGGCAAAATGGGGCTCTTTTGAGTAGGACCAGGGCTACCCTTTTCTCACTTATGGGTGAGGAGAGTTCCCTTTCTCCCTTCACAGAGGAAATCTAATACCTATTCCTGTCTGAGGGAAAGTAGTAGACTTCTTCAGGGAAAGCAAGAACTCATTGGTGGCACTTCGGGAATTTACCCAGGATGCAAACTCAAATGGGAAATTCACAGACATGATTACATACAAATACATGCATGGGTTGGAGCCAGCAGACCAAATTGTCCTGTTTTATGTTCCATGAGAACAAGTGAGCAGAACATTTGGCCCATTTGATTTATTTTTCTTGTCTCCTTGTAGGCAATTCCCTTAATTGAATTCCAATGTGAATGGCTCCAGTGAGCTCCCCAAACTTCCCTGAGTACTGCAGTTATTGCTTTACAGTTGTGTCCCCTGCCAGGTATGTTTTTACCTACATATAGTAAGGTATTGATGAGAAGTGGTTTTAGGTAAACTGGATATATTAAACCTTTGAGCACAGGTCCTGCATCTGGCTTTGACTTTTTCCCCTCAAGCTTGAATGTTTGGCAACAGGAGTGAAATGCAGCATTTGTACTTTTCAAAAGCAATGCCATAAACATTAACATTTTCCCATGTTTGAGTGTATTAATTCTTGCTTACAAGGAAATACACAAACAAACTTGTTAAAGGAATAAATTAGTATCCAACTGTGCATATGATGAATCATGATTCAATTCCTCATCTGAGATGAGGAAAAAATCTGGCTCAGCTGTCTGTGTGTAGCTTTTTCTTATATATTTTTTTCAAGGGTAATTACTAAGGATGAGACAAATGTGCTACCCCCCCCCCCCCCCCCCCCCC
>NW_017729017.1:2468192-2477128 GCF_001723915.1 Gavialis gangeticus
TCCCCCCCCCCCCCCCCCCCGGTTTTCCCATCACAAGTAAATAGATTAGGCTACAGTTTGTTATTGAAATAAAAATCAAGTCTCCGATTTGGAGTTCTTAGCTGAACGGGATCTCTGGAAAGCTTCCAAAACATTTTGGCCATGGCTTCTTTCACCATGTAGCTTCCTATCTGTGTTTATGGGTGAGGTTCTGAGGCGAAGAGATGTAAATGGGAGAGTCGTATTTTCTTTATTTCCTTGAATCACTCTTTAATAAAGGGCCAAATTCTCTGCATGTGGATGCTGGCCTGACTAATTCCCCAATACTCTCTAAGGCTCACATGTTCTTTCTTCTTGCCCAGCTACCTCTTACTTTTAGTTGGGGTTAAGGACAAGTATCGCTTAATTCACAAACCTCTTGTCTCACTTAAAATTTCAGAACAAAAATCTCCTTTCACCTCACTTTGTGCATGTATTGAAGACATGTCCAATTGATGCCTGTTGGGCCATATGTACTTCGTGCTATTTGTTTGGGCTGTGATAGAATACAACAGGCTAAGCACTCAGCTGGAATATACCGGTGGGATTCCATTTAAGTCGCTAGTATTGTACGTGCTTTTGCAAGTGATGAGTTCAGCTCAGTCTATGGATGAATGGTTGTGTGACATGCTAAAGGCTTCCCTAGAATGGATGTCAGGAGGCATAAGGCATTTCAGTAGAAACCTGCACACCAGGCTCATATTGAATATTTTACGGAGGTTATCTTTAAAATAGTTATCTCCTGCACTAAATACTGACACTTAATACATTCTCCTCTCCATAAATTCAGATTCCTCTGGTATCTGGAGTTCAGTTGGGCAGACCTCAGAGGAAAATAAAAATGTCTGGTATTTTGTACAAATAAGTATTTTTTCTATTGATTTCTTTTATTTTATGTACAAGGATTAAGAATTTGCATATCAGTGGAAAACTAAATTGCTCATTTCATTTGTAGCATGGTAGGATAAGAATATTATGTTTATATCTATTACTGGTACAGGACTGAATGTCTTTTTCTGGTTCTCAGTCCTGTTTTTAAAAGTATGGGGAAGGTCCAGGTTTGGTACATGTGGGAATAATAAACAATTTAATAGTAGTTTGCAGATGCCATGAACTTTTAAATTACTTTCTTACTGAGCCTTCTCCACCAGGACTATTATTAACAGCCCAAACTGCAGACTTGAACATTTTTCAAACAGATGTCTAGCTCATGGACATCCTCCTTTCTAGGTGATATAGGCTTGTATTTCCATAGGCAGAGCCCTGTTCACAACACAAGGCCTCTTCTATCCTAATCACACACATGCTTTTCACTTGAGGTTGTATAATTGAAAAGTTGAGTTTCAGTTTAGTTCTTTATACTTCCATTAGTGTAGTGCTGCAGAGGGATCATGGAACGACTTCTTTTCCTTTTTTTTTCTCCTTTTATGTTATGATGGGCATCATCAGGTGGTGCTTTCATATATGTTCAAAGTTTTTTTTCGTCCAGCAAGTGTAAATTTTTACTTTTGGGAGGATGGGCTGTGTTGATTTAGGAATCATGCAAATTGTGTACAGAAGTAGCTGTGGGAGGGATTTCTGAGCAGCAGGAGAGTCTGCTGTCTGCTGCTCCAGTTGCCTCCAGAGTTTTCACAAGAAATGGATGTTAGCGTTTGGCTGTTTCCCAAAAGAATGCCTTGTCCTGCATGCTGTTAGACCACCTCATGCTAGGACTGGAGTATTTGTAAATAAAATAATTTACAGATAAAGTATTCCCAGACCCTAGATAATTAATTTCCTTCACATAGGAAAGTCACTGTGGGCATCTTTTTGTCACTCCAGAAGGGTTGCACTACTGTCAGAAGAAAGGGAAATATTTTTATTTGGCTTTATTTCCTGCCTATACCCTTCCTCCCAGGGACGGATTAACACATAGGCAAACTAGGCACATGCCTAGGGCCCTGCGCTGTGGGGGGGCCCTGGTCCTTCCCTCTGTGGTGGCATGAATGGCCCTGTCTACCTTCCTTCCCTTCCCCTCTCCTCCTCCAGCCTTGTTGCAGTGGGGGCTCCTGCAAGCAGCAGCACTGGGGTGGGAAGGAGGGTCGGCCTGGGGCCCATGAGTTTGTTTGCCTGGGGCCCACTAAAGGGTTAATTTGGCCCTGCTCCTCCCCCCATTCTTATACTATGTAGTACATTTATTCTGCAGGTAGCCCTATTGATTGTAAAGGGGTAATTATGAGGAACACACTACTTGACATAAGTGAGGGTGACATTCAAAACCTTCAATTTTTTGAGAGTCTCTTATATTTAGGAGCTTCACATATTAAGCAACTGTTTCTCATGGAATTGAGGATACAAGAAGAGCTGGCTATTAATAATTAAGTGCATTCACCCTTCAAAATGCACTCTGGTGAAGGGGAATTGCATTTGAATTTTCACTAGTTGGCATATCTCACGTTCTGAAAGTGAAATACAATTTCCCCTCACACACCCTGAAAAGAGGTCAGGGTCAATACGTGCCCAGTGTAGAGTTCAATGGTACTTTAGTAATTAAATCAAACTTTACCCACAATGCTGTGCAGACACTCCATCAGTCTGCCTGCAGAGGCAGCTTCCCCAGAATGTGTGTGGGGTGAAGAAATGGAGTATGAAAGGAATCTGGAAGAGAGACTTCCAGGGAGGTGCTTAATGACCCAGAATAAATTGCTGTCCTTAGTGGTCCAGGCAGTCACTGCACCCTGACTACGTTAAATGGTACATTTGAACTATTGTCAGCCTGTTTCTTTTTTCCTTTTCTGTAAAAACCACCAGAACCAGAGTGTTATGGATGTTGGTACCTTCCCATTATCACCATATATAGCAAGACCATCGCACAGTCAAGGATTCTGCTGTAATACTGTGGCAGTGCTGGGATAGATAGCTGCCAGTCCAGTATATTCTTTGTCTGTTAGGTAGGTCTTGTAAAGTGTGGATTTCTCTCAATAACCACTGACTCCACTGGGGAGGATGAGGGTTCTCAATACCTCCAGATGTATTTCATACTTCTGACTCAAACTCCTTGAATCTCGTAGCAGCTATTAAATTGTCCCAACTATGGTGGTCATTGAAATGATTCTTGAAAGAGAGCCAACGTATGGTGTCCTGTAGATACATTATGATGCAACCTTTTTTATTAATCGTTTATAAAAAAAAAAAAAAAAACCCCCCCCCCCCCAAAAAAAAAAAAAAAAACCCCCCCCCCCCCAAAAAAAAAAAAAAAATGTTGAGGCCGCTGGAGAAGAGGAGGGGAGGATTTTATTTTATTTCAGTGTCAGGAGAGGGTTTTAAGTATGCTCAGCACTGACCACATTCACTATTTTTACTCAACCACTAGACCAGTTCAATGCCATTGAAATCAATAGTCCTGGAACAATATGTGGGTGAATGATTATTCCAAACAAGTTGGGCCAAATCCTGTGATTACCTACTCCTTCAAATACCTATAAAGTATCTAAGTACAGTCCTATTTCACTCTGCTGAATCCCTGAAAAACTGTTCCCTGAAAGGTTAATAGGTCCTTGTTCTCCTCACTGCTAAGTCTCACAGCTAAGATGAAGTTATGTTAGAAAACAGACTTGACGAGGGACATGACCAGGTGGAATAGGATTGTTTTTAGACATGCAGGGTCAGATTCTATTCCACCTATTAGATGCCTGAGTGTGGTTTTATTCATGCCCTGCCTAAGTCACTGAAAAGCAGTCAACAGAGAATGTGCATGAATCCTTTTCCTACTTGCTGTTTTTTGTGACTTAATCTTAAGCCTAAGAAAACACTGGGGGTGGGGATAGGATTTGGCGACAGTCTTCAAATATCTGAAGGATGGTTATAAAGAGGATGGTGATAAACCATTCTCTATGGTAATAGGGGACAGGACAAAAAAGTTTTGGTCTTAAAATTAGGGATATTTAGGTTGGCTGTTAGGGTATGTTAAAAAAAGAGGAGTCTTAACATTGCTTCAGTGACTTGAGTAAAGTCGAATAGGATCATACTTAGGCCCTGAAAGTAGAACAGGGCTTTTCTATCCATGGTGGCAATGATTCCTGGCATTGTGGGACCTAAGCATACCTTGCCCACTTTTGCCCGAAGGCACACTCGCAACCTGGAAGTATGCTGGGAGATAACTCTGGGCTTGGCCACAGTCGCTATTCTCAAGCATGCTAGTGGTGGAAGAGAATGTCACACATTCTGCTTATGATTAGGGAAAGGCTGAGAATATCTGGTCCCTTCATACACATTACTTGGTTAAAACAACCATTTTAGCTTCCAGAATCTCATTCAATCTAAATTCTAGTTCTGCTCAGTACCAATCTCAGCTCTGCCTAAGGCACAATACATTAAAGACTCCTCCAGTTATCAAATGAAACCTAAGGGTCTGATTCTCATAAGAACTGAGAACCTAGAACCTAGTTGAAGACAATAGAAGCTCAGAACCTCTGAAAAGCAGAACCAAAGCCCAAAGGACTGAGTATATGAATCACTGTACTGTATATTCTCCAATGGCAGAAAATCAGTTAAGTAGTACATAAAAAAGATTTTCTTTCATGAGAGATTCTAGGCCAAGTTACAACAAACAAGGTGATAGGAGGTGTTATCTTCCAACCTGTTACCACCAACCCCAGTATATACCTGCCATGAACAATCCTTTAAAAGCCTTTCTTTCTTCCCATCTCCCATCCTCACAGCTTCCTTTAACTGTCTTTCTGCACAATCTGGCAAATCTCAAGACCAGAGTAGCAAGAAATGTTGTAGTTATTACTCTGGTTGTAGTTGTAGCAATAGCTGTAACACTGATTCCCTCACAATAAGCTTGATCCAGTGGGAATCTTTCCATTGACTTCAAAATGAATTGGACATGATCCATAACAAGCATTACATTCTAGAGTTTTCAAATACTCCATTGTTTAATTGAAAGGGTTCATTTGATACTGCCTTCAGTGGTACTGAAGTACTCTGAACTCATTGATTCCACTGAGAACCCTGGCTACTCAGAACCTGTGAAATATTAGGTTAATTGTTCCTGGGGGACATCAAACTAAAATGCTTCTTTTGCTAGAGGCTTAAATCTTTGTATTCATGTACATATCTTTTTTTTCAAACAAGAAAGATGTACATTTATAGCAAGCCTGTTTTCCAAGAGTTATTTGTCTGTATACAAAGGAGATCTGATAGCAACAATGCTCAAATACCCTCATGGGAAAAAAGACTGTATAAGTTTCCCTGCATTAGGCAATCCACCCACTCCCTGCCATCCACCCCTTTCATAAGAGTGTTGGAATTGTTGTGGCTATAATCCTATGAGTTGGAGGTTTCAATATAGTAAATTATCACTTGTTTTGCAGTCTTGACTAGAAAAAATAAATGCAATTATGTTTATGAATGTTGAAAAATGAAGCAAAGTAAAGCAATTCTGTATATTTGAGGAGGCTTTTGAAACGAAACACTGTATTCAGTGAATTATAATGGACTCTTTCTCTCTCTATCATAAGTTTCATGATGCAGTCTTTCTGAATTAAAGTGAACAGCTGTAGCAAATGGCAGCAGCCAAGTGAGAGATGGAATTTAAAGGCAATACACACATTTCAGGCTCTGAATACCATCCCAAATGAAGCTGTTCGTTGTCCTTCATTACTTTTGGCAAACTTTCTGCGGCCTTTTGGCTTCTGTATAATGTTGTTCATACACAGTGGTAGGGGATCAAATCCTTATTATTTATTTGACTCTATTCCTGTGCCATTCAAAAGCCCTAATTATGGACCAAGACCTTATGCTAGGTCCTGTAAAAGCATAAAAGAAGAACCATCCATACCCAGAAAAGCTTACAATCTAAAACCATGGAAGCAGGATTTTCTCCTGCTCTATTGCTTTAACTTCAGTTTTACTTACATTACAAGTGTAAGAATAAGATGGACCTGCAGAAGTGAATCAGCTTTACTAGTAACCTGCAGCATATGGCAAGGGAAACCAAATAGATACTTGACATTACGTATGGTTGTGCTGCAAGTTCTTTCTGGTCTTCATTCAATTTTCTTGCCCTAACATAGGCAGGGCTTTGACACTGCAGGCTTGAAGAAGTTCGCCTTAAATCAGTGCAGTTGATTTCACTGGCTTCTGTTGTTCTTGTATCAGGCCACAGATCTGTTTGGTGTTTTAGTTAGTTTGCTTTTAAACCTGGTATTATTAGCATAAACATTTAAGGCAGAAGCAACCAGGGGCAATATAATTAAAGGAGGGTTGAGTGTGTCCTCCTCATGGAAAGTCTTGAAGAAGCTGGTGCTTTTTATTTTTTAAAATGATTTATATTCTTTTATTTTAGTGTGTTTTTTCAGGCATTTTAACAAATATTGTATGCACTTAAACTGTATGTTAAAGTGTATTCTCCATAGGTCTTTACATAAAGCTTATGGTAAGTGTGAATACCTTCTAGTAGCTCCTTCAGCAGCATGACTAACATCTCTACTGGGAACACTGTTATAGCAAGTTATTCCCCCTTAAACTAAACAAATCTAACCTATAATCTAAAGGAACCAAACATGCTAATAGATTTTTTCTTTTGGATGCACATAATTTAGACATTTTGCTATTTCAGTTGAGAACTTCCTTTTCTTCTTTCTGTCTAAATAATACCTTTAGATCTTCCTTTCTTTTTTTCAGTCATCTTCATTTTATCTGTTTTAATTTGCCTCAGTGGCCTGCAAGGATATCTAAGCCTAAGCACTGAACATTTTAGAAATAAAACCTGAATGCCCAATATTTATACTTGACTACAGACAATGTGAATTTAATTTACAAGAGTGGTTACTTCCTATTACATCTCTTTGCTGTTTCTGAGTTTGCTGGAGATATGTCAGATAGATCACTGTCTTTGTTTAGGTGTCTAACGATGATATTGCCATAATTAGAATTGCCTGACTTTCTTTGCATTTTTCAGTTTTGTGGTTTAAATCTGTTCTTGTAAAATAAGTTGAGTTATGTGGTATTTGAAAAAAAGACATTGTGGTAGAAACAATGTTTTATCTGAGTCCTGAACCAGACCAAATAGAGCAGATTATATAGGATGCTTAGGAATATATCATTCTGGATTGTCTTTAGTTATGTAATATCATGGTATGGAGAATGGGTGAGGATAGATTTTTACCAGTGTGTTTAAATGAACCCACAGTGATTCACCTCTCTGCCTGGTGTATGTAGCTTCAGCTCTAGAAATGGGACCATAAACATAAGATTTTATTTGTAGATTGCCTTTAAACTTCACTCGCCACTCTTCATCACCTGGAGAGAGACATTAAGGGGAGAATAATCATGTTTCCTTCAGGCTGCCAAAAAAACATTGCAAGTTCACTCCATTACAACACAGCTGCACTGGTACAGAAGGTGTCCCTCAGCCTTGCACCCTTTAAGCGAGTAATAGCATCAGGATTTCAAAAGCCAATTTACTTCTACTTTTCAAAGCACAATCTTAATTCTACAAGAGGGGAGAAAAATTTAATTTGGCTCTTTGAGAAAAAGGGAGATCACTTGGCCAGATGCTGCTCTGTGCGAATGTGGAGCATGCAGGCTACAAGATAAGCTTTGAACTTTATCAAATCTCTTGGCAGTGTATGCTAGTGAGAGCTGTTGGGAGACTTCTGAAACTTTTTGCTTCAGATTGTATTAATTAGTGTGCTGCTCCAAAACAGCAACACAGTTTGAATGAGCTGTAACTACAAAATACTTGAATAAGAGAAGATTTACACAGGGCTTCCTCTGGCCTTTGGCACTTGTGCTATAGACCGCTGTGGACTCTGAGGACACAAGTGTGGTCTGGTTTATGTTCAGTGTCACTAAAGTGTTTTTTATTAGTATTTTATAGCACTAAATAATCTTTTCTGTTTCAGTTGCTCATTTAGAAGAGGAAGAGATAGGGAACCTGTACTGAGTATTTTTGAGCCCCCTGAAGGAGAAAGGTCTTCTGGTCAGAGGGTTCCCTTCATTTTGATTTCAAAAAACAAATTTTCCCTTGCAGCAGTTCATTTTTGTTTTATAAAGGGATTTTTACAATTTCCCTGGCCTGCTCCCCTCTCTAGACAGAATAATGAGTAAACCAAACCACTGGATCCCTTGGCTGGCCAGATAGAGTTGGTTACCAGCACTTGCACTTGGTGTCATGGCACATTTCCAGATTCAGACCTTTTGTCTGACATTCCCAAAATCCACTGCCTTGAACCTGGAACCAGTGCCTCAGTGTTCCTGAATCCCCATTACTTACACTTGGTTCCTTAGAGCCCATTGGGCTGCGAAAGTTGTGATTGAAGACACAAAGTGCCAGGAATGTTTTTCTTTTCTATCTTGGATCAGAAAACCATATATTCTATCTCCAACTTAGTTCTGTGACAATAATGCTATACATTTAATAAACTGACTTTTACATGTATGTATAGGTCCAGACTGGCACCTCACAACTGATCTCTGTTTGAGCTTGAATTTGAAATGGACTAGGAATGGGGACCTCCTGTAGCTGATTCTACCCTTAAAACTTTGGTTCTGAGTGACGTCCAAGCCACGAGGGACCTATTTGCAGCTCCCACGTAGCTCAGCTTAACTAACACCTCCCCATATGGTTTCTGAAATTTTACCCGACCCTTAAGATTGGCACAGTGGCAGATCTGAACCCAAATACTTTTTCTTCAATTCATCTGTAATAGCAAAGTGATAAACTGAGGACTGTTCTTTGAGTTACACCTCTGCTTCCTCATTTATTTATAGTTTCATAGTTTCTAGGGTCGGAAGGGACCTGAGAAGATCATCTAGTTCGACCCCCTGCCATGGCAGGAAAGAGTACTGGGGTCAAACGACTCCAGCAAGGTGTTCATCTAACCTCTTCTTAAAAACCCCCAGGGTAGGAGCCTGCACCACCTCCCTTG
>NW_017729017.1:2482128-2511542 GCF_001723915.1 Gavialis gangeticus
AGATCATCTAGTCCGACCCCCTGCCATGGCAGGAAAGAGTACTGGGGTCAAACGACTCCAGCAAGGTGTTCATCTAACCTCTTCTTAAAAACCCCCAGGGTAGGAGCCTGCACCACCTCCCTTGGAAGTTGGTTCCAGACCCTAGCTGCCCTGACCGTGAAATAGCGCCTTCTGATGTCTAACCTAAATCTACCCTCTGCTAGCTTGTGACCGTTGTTCCTAGTTGTAGATTTAGACCTAGTAAAGAACCAGGAGGCCAAAGGAAATGCACAATTGAAATCCTTCTTCTTAAATAAGAGGAGAAAAAAATGCAAGAAACTTCATATGCCTCCCTAATCACATTGGGCACTTTCCAGGGTGGGGTGGGGAGGTGCTTTACTTAGAGCGGCTCCAAGAGTCTTGTGTATCAGTGTCCCCATGCTTCAAAATGGTGGCTAGAGAGCACATTGGAGCAGCCTCCCAGTACATCCGCAGGCACCCAATAACTCTTCTGTTTGAGAACTCCATTAGCTTCACTGAGAATAAAAACTTACTTCTCTGGATGGTTCGTTTGGGATTAACCCCTTTCTGGAGATGGAGTCAGTATACCCCTCCCAGGCACATTTGTGACCAAGGCTGCTTGAGGGTAAGTGATCTCCCACAAAAGGATGAAGTGACTTCTGTCTGCCTTTCTTCCTAGAGCAGGAGTAGGCAAAATGATGGATTTCCCCCTTCCCCTGCCCACATGGCTGGGGTTGGTTTCTATGGAGACCTCAGCAGCAGCTGCACTAATAGCACAGGGCTGGGGTTTCCATGGAGACTGGCCCTGGCATCACTGGCAGGGAACACGGCAGGGTGGGAAGGTGCTCCAGGATTGGGCTCGGATATTGCAGCAGTGACAGCGTGGTCTGGAGCTGGGGCAAAGCTGTGATCTGCAGCCTGAATGCTCCAGGTAGGGGTGTGCAGGCAGTGGATCACGGCTCTGCATCAGCTCCAGACCATGTGTTCACTGCTACAAGGAGCCAGGGCAGACCTGTGATCTGCTGCCTGCAAGCCCCTGCCTGAGCATTCAGGCTGAAGATCGCACCTCTGCCCTGGCTTCTGGACCATGGTGGCACAGCTGCAAGATCCCAGGCCAGTCCCAGAGCAGCTCCCTGCCCTGCTGCGTGCCCTGCCAACAGTGCTGGGGCTGGTCTCCATGGAAACTCCAGTCCCATACTGCCAGTGTGGCTGCTGCTGGGGTCTCCATGGAAACCAGCCCCAGCCACGAGGGGAGGGGCTACTGGGAAATGGAGTCCACTGCCAGTAGGATCTGGCTTTGGCTGTCCCTGCCCTAGAGGAATCCTGCTTATTCTGCTGTGATTTCCCTAGTCATAATCCACTGTCTGATCTGCTCCTTGGAAGTGGGGAGGGGAGGGGAGAGCAGCCATACGCTACTCCTTACTCAGGGAAGAATATAAAGTTACTCTCCAGCTTGGGATGGCTTAAGTCAGGGATGACTCTTCCTTGAGTGGAGGGCTGGACTAGATGACCTCATGAGTTCCCTTCTAACCCTACTTTCCTGTGATCCTATGAGGATTCTCCCTGTCCACCTCAGCCTCAGGAATGTGATCAGTCTTCTGAAGGGTCTCTTAATCATCCCATAGCTCCATGAGCCGTCTCTTTATACTTTCTTCACGGCTGTCGAACCCAGTCCTTCCAGCTGCTCTCACAGAACTCTGTTCATTTGTCACATTCTGACACAACATGGCTTGCATAAAAAGTCACATCTTAAACTGGAAGTCTAGGAATGAAATCTAAAAAGGCAGTCCTTAATTTACAGTCATTATAGCTCTGCCAATTATGACAATCTTTTCCACAAGCAGGAGTACAAAAATGCAATATGATTTTTGGGGGGTTCACATTTCAAACTGTTTTACAGACAGAGGATCAAATTTTCAACAGCACTTCAGTGACTTAAGAGACTAAGCCCCACTGATCTTTTTCTATGAGAGTTTAACTCTTGAATTGCTTCTTAAAATAGACATAGGCAGTTGTTTATGTTTTGACCACTGTTTCCAAATGCCTAATAGTTGCCAAATGGGGCATTTAGAATATGCTTTATTTTACTTTGACAAAGCTGTTTGAACCAGGGAAAAGAAGGGGCTTATTTAAAGCAGGAGCTTTCAAAATATCATCTTTGACAGACACTTCCTACAAATCAGCTAAACCTCTCCATTCAGTTTGTAAATACTGCTCTTAGAAGTCTGTTCTGTACACAGGTTCCTAGTATTTTCAATAGCATGATCTCTAACTTTGAAACTCTAAAAATCATCCCTTGGGAAGACTCACTCCTGCAATGTAATGGGACCTTTTCCTTCAGCTTTGCTCAAAGTGAATTTTTGCTGTGGAATAAACTCTGGAGTGGTGTATTTTGTGGTTCTTCCTGCCTTTGTATAGCATGTGCATTCAATAGACAGGTATTTTTTTCTGCTGTCTCTGCAAAGTTAGCCTGGAATCTAAGGGTGCTTGTACATATGCTGGGAGGCTGCTCCGGTTCATTGTAACTATAGTGCATCGGAGCAGACTCAATCAAGTGTGCTAAATAGCATTCTCCAGCCAGCCTCTGTGTCTTGTGTATCAGGATCCCTGTGCTTCAAAATGGTGGCAGGGGCATTTTAAATAAAATTTGTTCAATGTGCTTTAGATAAAGCACCCCTGACACCATTTTGAAGCATCAGGATGCTGATACATGAGACTCTGTGGGTGTTTTAATTAGAGCAGCTCTTAGAGCTGCTCTAATTAAAGCGCTATCCCCCTCCCACCCCCAGAGTACATGCAAAAGCACCCTAAGGGGCCATATAAGTTTATTTTAACTTGCATCACTATCTGTAGTAAGTTGTGCAAGCTACTCGTACCTTCTATAACACATGTGCAACACCTGTTGTCTTGTTGCCACTCATATAGTTACAAAGGGTGCAGACATAAGTGCAGCTCCCCACTGTAAATGAGAAGGATTTTCAGGACGTGTTCTGAGTTACAATGATCTCCTGGAACAAACGGAAGTTCACTGTTGGTTCCAGGAGAGAGAGGAATCTAACTGCTGGCTGTGAGCCTGCAGCCATTTTCCCCTAGCAATGGCCCCTCCTCTCTCCCAGCCTGTCCCTGTTTCAGAATGGGAAGGGGGAAAGGGAGCAAAGGAAGCTCATTCTAGGGGTTTCCCAGCCAGCTCTGGAGGGTGGGCTGGGTGAATTGGAGCCCCCCGGGGGGGCTCCAACACACCCACCACACCCTTCAGTATGAGCTGAAAACCCGCCAGACCCAACTCCCTCTGCTCCCTTTCCTCACTCCCATTCTGAAAACAGTAACAAGCTTGCAGGCAGCACAAACAAAAGTTACAGAAGACATTGGGGGGTTTTTTTCAACATCTTCATCTGACTCCTCGGGTGCAGACAAAAGTGACTTTTTTTTGCCCAATCTGGCCACAGAAAGCAGCTTATAGCCATGACCAAACACAAGCTCATGGCTGTAGACAGCTTTAAAAATGGCCAATCAGGTAAAAATCTGACCCCTCATTTGTATAAGGAGTCAGATGAAGACATTTCAAAACAAAGCGTCTTCTGTAACTTGTGTCTGTGCTGCCTCCCAATTTCAAGCTGCTTTCAGATTTGGAGCAGGGAAAGAGAACAAAGGGAGTTCAGTTTGGGGGGTTTTCAGCCCCTGCTGGAAAATGGGGCAGGTGTATTGGAGCCCACCCAATGTGGGGGGGAGGTTCCAATACATCTGCCCCAATTCACCCACCCCATCCTCCAGCACTGGCTAGGGAACCCCTAGAACAAGCTCTCTCTGCTCCCTTCCACCCCTCCCATTCTGAAAACTTAGCAGCCTGGCAGGGAGCAGGGGCTATTGCTAGGGGAAACCGGCTCCAGGGGGTGGTTGTAACTCAGAATCTTTCCTGCATAGCTTTGTCAGTTACAGTGGGGAGCTGCACTTCTGTCTGTGCCCCTCATACAATGAGGTGTCAGATTTTCACCTGATCAGCCTTTTTTCAAGTGGTCTGCAGCCACACACTTGTTTTTGGTCACAGCTATAAACTGCTTTCTGTGCCCAGCTTGCATGGAAATTGTCACTTCTGTTTGTGCCCAAAGGTTTTGTGCCACTTTAACTATTGTTTGTTATGTTATGATTTTTTTAACCCCAAATTTTGAAAGTTATGCTCCTCATGTGACAGCTCTTTTCCTCCTATAATGAGGATTTATGTTTTCCAGTATCCATATGAGTCAGAGCACTTTTATAACTATATTTGTAGTGGGGTGAGGGGAAGTTTTACCTCTTTCATGCTACTGGTATGGTTCAAGTGGTACAGTCTATGAGTAATCAAACCTTTAATATACAACACTTCTGATGCAGAAAAAAAAAACAGAATTCAGTTCACTTTTTGTTCATCTGACTCTGGGGGGGGGCTAGTGGAAAGAGTGAAAACTTATTATAATTACTAAACAAAGTAGTTCCAACTCCACTTTGAAGCACACAGGGAACCTTTTTTTTCATAGTCACTTTTTAAAGTACTACTCTAGTTTGGTGTTTGAAGAGCCTCAGTAGATCTAATTGATCACTACCAGCCAGAAAGGTACAGGCTTGTGAGGTCATCTGAGTCTGGCCATGGAAAGTGGCTAGGGAAAAGTTCTGCAGAGGTGCCTGTGGCTGAGAGGCAAACTATGCGCAGGCTAGGCCTGGAGACAACAAGAGAGGAATCTGAGGACTAGCCATGCACATAGACCCAGGACTGAGGCTACAAGGAAAAAAACTCCTCTGTGAAGGCTGTGGTTGAAGGGCTGCCTGCAGAATCCTAAGTACTATACTTCAGTGAAGGAGGCCCTTCACTACACCAGGGCTGTGAGACTGCTGGAGACCTTATACCAGTGACTGCATCTGAAAAGTCAGAAAAGTTGCTGAGGGAAGAAAGTTAACAATGGCCATACCCGCTGCAATGAGGGCTGGAACAGCCAAAGCACCGGCTCCACCAGAAGCAGCGGGGGGAGGGGGCAGGGCTGTTGACAGAAAGAAAGCCAGCAGCACCCACAACAGGCATAACGAGGGTGGAATACTGGCAGCAGCACCAGCAGCAATAATGGAGCCTGGAGCAGCCGGGACACCTGTAGCTGCAGCAGTGACAGGGGCCCTAGCATTAGGGCCACCAAGTCTAGCTGTCACAGTGACGGCACTGCAGCTCAAGTACCCAAGTTCCCGTGGAAGTACAAGACTGGCTAGCTGATGGGTGTTGAACCCACCAAAGACAGCAAACTGTAAGTCTACCACAGAGGCTATGGAGCCTCAGGTGAGTGCCCTGCAAGAGCCGAGCGGTGGTGAGAATATGTCCACTGCTCACTAGACTTGTTGCCGGGGTAGAATTTGTATGATAAATAGGCTAGTAAAGACGAAGAGAACCCAACACCCTCAGTGCAAACTCTTTGACCAATTGCCCTGATTAGCTCATGAGAATGCGCTCAGTTTATCCAGAGTTGTGAAGCAATTGATCTAATTGATTGTAAATTAATTTTGAAAAAAGAGCTTTCTAATATGCTAGTGGCATTAGGCAATAAGCATTACTGTAGCACAGTTCTACCAGATACCTGTCAAGAATATGAAAGAACAGAAAATACCTTTCGCTCTTAAAAGCTCTGGCTAATTTAATTAATTGCATTCATCTTCAAGGTGATGTCTCATTTGTTTTCACAAAAAAGCAGTGGGAGAGAAGAAATTAAAGGCTGGAAATTTCATCAGTGATCACAAAACAGATAGTGGTTTACTAATTGCCTTTTTCTGTTCACTGACAGTTTGTACTGCTTATCAGCAACAAATCTGTCTCAAGACACTAATGACATTTTTGTGTCATTAGTGAGAGGTTGGGATAAGAATGCCACAAAAACAAACGAGTCCTTGGGAGTAAAGTTGTCCTTTGGGAGATACTGGGAGATAGTAAATGCTAATTTATTAGAATAAAATGCAGCGTAGAAAAAAATCTGCAATGACTGGGTGCAGTAGAATGGAATACTGTTTGTTTTTTCAGCTCTTACTTTTACAGATGAAACCATTGAAAAATAGTGATTGATACCAATAGTGCAGTAGCCATGTAAGCAATGACTACAGGCCCAACATTTATTTACACATGGTTTAGGATATTAGAGTTTCTTTTGTTCACTGTTGGGTTTTTTTTAGTATTTGACTATCTTTGCATTACCTGTGACTATAACACTTATAATTGCAACATGCTTCCATCTTGCTGTCATATAAAGTAAGCTATCCAAAAAGGAAGGGATAAGGGGAAGACTAATTCCTGTTTATTGAAATTCCTAAAAAAAGAAACATCATTTCTTCAAGAATAGACCTGTTTGCTTCCTTAGTTGGAAGGCTCCAAGATTTTCGTCTACTTCAAACAGAATTCTAGCTGGGCACCCTGAGGACAGCATGTCTTTATATCACTTATACTCTGGATTGTGATTCAATTAGAACATTAGTTTAATAACATATACTTGATATCAATAAATATAGGATTTATGACTTTTACCTTGTCACACCTTTCCTCCCCAGAGACAAAGAAACCAGCTCTTATCTGAGTTCTGGATCTTTTCTACATCAGCATGTTATCTAGTTGGATGAGAAACGGGCCTGTTTCTTCTGTCCTGCAATAGAAGTTGTCACCATGACTGGTTGTGCTAGAGTCAAACAAATGCAACTGTGGTATATCAACAAGGTCAGGGTTTTTTGAAGTAGGTACCTAAAATTAATCTCCTCAATGAGTAGCTTGTTTTTCAGGAGTCCTAAACACCCAGCAACTCCCTGCAGCTAATGAGTCCAGGGGCATTAAGGATTTCAGCAAATCAGGTCACTGTGTAGAGATCTAAATATAATTCTTAGGCATTTATTTCTGTCTTACATGAATAAGGAGAGGTGAATGCTTTAGGAGGCAAGATTGATAAAGAAGAGGAGGAGAAAGATGATGAATCTCTACTTATTGGAACTTATACAATAGCAGGTTTAAAGGACAAAATGTTATACACTGAGTAAATTCTTGTGTACAAATCTCGTAAAGCAAATCTATTTTATTTATCTCTGCATGTAGTTACTGGAGAATGAAGTGAATGGAAGGGAAACATTATACATTTGGCACCTATATGATGAGCCACAACATGACAGAATATGCCCTACTCTTCATGTAACTAAGAAAATAAAGAAGGGTAGAGAACAGTTTGTTTTCTTTAATGCAGGTGTGCATATCACACAAGTAGAGACAGTTAGACAGAAGCCAAATCTTTAAGCGTTTAACAATTACCAATGTTACTGTTTTTTTCTAAAGTTTTTTTTTTTTCCTTCAGAATTTAGAGACATTTTTAAATGTAAAATCTCTTACCTCCATTTCTTCAAAAAGCAATATTCAAGGCTCTCATGACGGCATCTTTTTCTTGTTATTTACTCCAATACTGAACAAAAGGCGGGCATTATTTAGGCACGCCCATTCTCAGCAGACAGTTTAAAAGGCAACATCAGTGCCATTATTTACTTAATTTCAGTCATTATGAGGGTCATATCTATATGATACTGTGCTACATAGTGGATGCATCTACACATGCAAATACTGCTAGATGGGTTTAATCCACAGTAATTTACCGTGGAATAAACCCACCCTGGGCAGGCATCTACATGTGCGGATATTTGGGAGCAGATTTGCTGCTCCTGACAGTACCCTGCTCCCACCCCTTCCAGCCCTGGACTGGCGCCCTGCAGTGGCCAGAGGGAGCTGGAGGCTCTGGCCACAGATGCCTGTGGCTGGGGACCATCTTTAAAAGCAAGCCCCATGCATTGCTTCCTGAACACCTGCCTTTCTGGCCCAGAGCAGCCTCCAGCATGCTGGCACAGAGTCTGTGCTCACCACATGCTGGCTGCTCCACCCCTGGGCCCCAGGAGTGACATATATTGCCCTGGGCTCCTGCTGGATCCCCTGCTTCACTGCTGTGGTGACCACGGCCTGGCTTAGGTCAGTCTCAGCCCTGGCAGCAGCCCTGTGTGGTGTAGCTGCATGGCCATGCTCACTGCAGTGTCTCAAGCCCCTTGCCACCATGCTGCTACTGGCTGGACCCTGTGCTGCTGCCCAGACCACAGAGGGATGCCAATCATGCACACCTGCATGCCCCCATCAGTGCTGTGCATGCACTCCTGGGGCTCCAGTCCCGCCACCTGTGGGCCTGCCAGGCCAGCCAGGACTGGTGGCTGCATGCCATCCAGCATACCTGGGATGATGAGCGGTGACTAGAGTCATTCCAGGTGACTCAGGTCACCTTCCAGGAGCAACTTGAGCAGCTCTACCCCCACCTAAAGTGGCATGCCACCATCATGCTGCAGTCCCTCCCTCCAGACACTCAACTAGACATCACCCTGCTCAAGCTGGCCACACCCACCAGCCTGTGTTATGTCTGCCACCTCTTCAGTGTGGGCAAGGCGAACACTGGGGACACTGTAGTGGAGGTGTGCAGCACCCTCCAGGATGTGCTGAGGCATACCATGCTCTGGGTGCACAACTCCCTGGAGGTGGTGGGGGTGTTCTGTGCCCTGGGCTTCCCCCAGTGCATCGAAGTCCTAGATGGGACCCACATCCCCATCACCTGCCCACCCTGTGGTGGCCACCCCTACTACAGCCAGTGGGGCTTTCTCTTCATCGTGCTCCAGGCTGTTGTTGACCACCAGAATGCCTTCACCAATGTGAGGACTGGCCAGGCAGACGGCTCCCACAATGCCCGCATCCTCTGCAACTCTACCCTGCTAGCCCTGTTGGAGAGTGGGCACTTCATGCCAGGGGCCGCAGACCTCCAAATGAGTGCAGTGGTGGTCCCCACCCCCTCCCCATCGGGGACCCCCATCTATCCACTCCTCCCGTAGCTCAGGTGGCCCTACACTTGCCAGCTGGACCCTCACCAGGCACACTTAAACTGGTGCCTGGGCCAGACCTGCTTCTTAGATGCCTGAAGGGATGCTGTTTTACTCTCACCACCTGCCTCGAGGTCATGGAGGCCAACATCTCCTGGGTCATTGTTGCAGCTTGTGTGCTGCACAACATCTGTGAGTTCTGGGGGGATCTCTTCCATGAGGCCTGTGCAGAAGAGGCACAATGAGAGAAGAACACCTGGCACTGCAAATATCAGCTGCAGTGGCAGTGAAAGTGATGGGCCCCCCGCACTGAGGCCCCAGATGTGCCATACACCCAGCAGCAGGGGCCCAGGCACCAGGTGTGAGAGGCACTGGCTGACCACCTGCTCCTGAACTCTCTGCTGTAGGCCACCTGGATGGCTGGCCCCAGCCCCACTGCACACCACCAGCACCATGCTCACTGTGGACAGTTCTCAGAAAAGCACTCATATTTCCCTCCACAAACACAGATCCTGTTCCTCCTCCCCCACAACAACAGAGCCCTTCCCCTTTCCCTCCCCACAACAGAACCCATCCCCACCTCCCTCTTGACCCAAAGAGGCCTTCTTCCCTCCCCCCCCCTCCCTCCTCACAGAGACCCCAACCACCCATCCCCCATCACCAATAAAGCACCCTTTTCCCCATGCAGACTATATATAGTGTATACTGTATGTGCCCTCCCAGGTTGTGGGGCTGCGGGGTGGGGGCATCTAAGGAATGGAGACTGGGGACAGGCACCCAACACCCTGGCCTCTGGCCACAACACCATGGGTGCACACACCAAGGCGAGGCCGAAAGGCGGGTGGCTTGCCAAAGGGCAATGGCAAGCACTGTTCTGTTGGCATGGGTGGCTTCTCCTTTTGCAGCCGACAGGCTGGGCCAGCAGGGCTCATGTGTGGTGCTAGCTCCACTGCAGGGAGCTCCTCTATGGGGCTGCATGGACCTGGGGCAAGACTGGTGGTGACCCTGATGGTGTATCCCAGTTGGCACCTGGTGCCTCTCCCCGATGTGCAGCTGCAGGACCTGCAGAGCCAGGAAAAAAAGGCTATTTGTGAGAGTTTGCAATGTTTCTGAGATAACACGTACTATACCAGGGGGCTGTGCACTGCCCAGTCTCAGATCAGGGATTGTGCATGCACAGGTACCCAGGGACCATGGTAAGTTGGCTGGGTAGGCCCTGACATAGGCAGATGCAGACCAAGTCCCCCATCCCCGGTTGTTCCGCAGGGGCGGTCGGGTGCTGGGTGCTGGCCACAGGCATATTGCCCTCCTTGGCCCCTTCTCAGCCTGGGACAGACCTGGCTTCTGGCATCATCTGCTGCTGTGGCTTCAGACTCACTCCCCCACCTTTTCCTTCTGCAGGCCAGGCTGTTTTCTCCATTGCTACCAAACCCTCTCCCCTGGGGACCTCTCTGGAGAGGTGCCCCAGGGCCAGATCACCCCTGCACCTACCCTGCACCCGAAGCATGCCCCTATTTAGAATATCCCAGGTGCACCATGAGGAGCTGTGTGCATAGACTGAGGAGTGCCTCACCTACTATGCCCTGCTGCTGCTGCCCATCATGGTGCCCCAGGTACACTTGAGAACCTAGTGCAGGACCCTGAGGTTTGATGGTGTGGTGGGTAAGCCCATGCTTCCCCGCAATGTCCACCACAGTCTGGAGAGCTACCTGTGCCTGTGCTACATGTCCCATCCCCCCTCAGATAAGGACAACATTGCCACCAGCATCGGTGCATTCCTTTGCATGTGAAAGGCTTGTGCCTGCCCAGCTGAGGGGCTCAGGCTGCTCAAGAGAGATTTGCACTCCTTCCTGCCACCCTGCATGCACACTCCAGGGACCAGAGGGGCCAGAGGGAGTGCGGCTGGGCTGTGGCATGGGTGGGGATGGCCCTACCCCAGGGCCCTCCCTCCAATGTGGGGCTTACTGTGTGGACATGGCACAGGTGGTCCAAGTCCATCCCTGCTGGTGGCAGGTTGTCTCTGTTGACAGGCTGGAAGGTATTACCTGGAGGATGTTTGACTATCTGTTGGGAGTTGTTAATCCAGTTTACCATTGATAAGGGATGTCAGCACAGTATCATCAGGCAGCAGTCATATCCAGAGCCAGGGTTGAGATATGTTGACAGGGTAGCAAGGGGAAATATTACCCAACTGCTAACTGTGCTGTGGTTAAGCAGAATGATTTAGTCTTCAGAATTATTGTTCCAGCACCTTTCACTTGTTCATGGGGGAGACTATTAAAATAAATGCTATGAAGTGGCACCAATTAGTTATACAGGTATCTTTAGTATGAGGTCTGTGTTTCTTGCCAGTTGTTGCCCAGCATCAGTTGCTTGTTTGTTTGTTTTTACAGAAGAATTGGTTATTTTTTTTGCAAGCTTAGCAAAGTTTACATGGCAAGCAGAGGTGGCTTTCCTCTCCCTCCTCCTCCCACCCCCTCATTCTTTCTTTTTTTTCAAAACTGGTCCTGGCTGCAAAGAACCTTAATTGCTAGCCGACATTCAATAAATGCTGGAGGACGTGATAGCCTACATGGAGACTTTAATTCAATCCTAGTGTTTACAGGCTGCATTGATGCCTTGTTTGTGGCACTCACCACCAAACCTTAAGGTCATAAAAAGCAGTTATAAAAATCCGAATCTGCAGCGAGGCTGATTTATTACAGCTAACCTTGTATTCTTAGGAAGTTCCAGCTCTGAGTTTATAAGGACTGTTAGCAACAGGGGAAATTCTGAAAGCTGAATATTCCACAAGTTATATGAAGTGTTTATTTTCTTGTATCTTAATATAACCCAGCTGACATAATTACCAGAAATATATGGAAGATGATTCATTCTTTGCTGCCAGGCACATTTTTGTTGTTATTTGCACTTGTGTGAAGTGAGTGTGAAATCCCACTGAATTTGAATGATAGCATTTTGCATAGGGCTAAATGACAATACAAAGGTTGTGGACATGCCCTGATTATTACAGAGTAATTAACCTTGGATTTTACTCTACAGCAAATGTACTTCATTGTAAGGAGTGGACACATACCAGCTCTCCCAAACCAGCTCTCTGCAGTAGGCACTATTACAACCTGATCAGTAGGTGGCAAGTGAGCTGGTTTGTACTGAGTCAATGGCCACTCTGGAATGAAATGGACTAGGAAGCAGGCCCATGACTAGTATATTAGTATAATTTGTGCCACTAAATACTTAACCCCCACTTTCTGAGCGCTAATTGTACCCCAGAATGGAGTATAAAAGTGCACATTGTGTGTCTCTTCCACTTTTCCCTGAAGTAAAGTCAAATTACTCTGGAATAAATGTATTGTCTGCATCCAAAATGTAAAGCAGGGGAGAAATGGCTTCTGTACATACAATGCAAAAAAATAATCTTTCATTGCAGAATGTGACTGAGCTACTGAAGTCAATATATTTTTTTTTTTACTAATGATTGAATTAAGCAGAGGCTCAGATACTTGAAGAGTAGCTGCTGCTAACAAATAGACTTAAATCATGGGCTAGAATTTTGAAAAGGGGAGTGTATGTGGTAAAGTGCATCATCAGGTATAAAACAACACATATTTTCTCCAGTTAAAAAAATAAAAGAGAAATGCACCAAAAAGTGAGGGTGAGAAGGCTATGTCATTTACGCAAGGTCCCTGAGCAAATCAATGCTAGAGCTAGAAATAAAACCAACACATCCAAATTCTTCTGACTGTACCTTAAGTGGAAAATCGTAATTCATACATACTTGTAACTGGAAATAAAAGTTTAATATGTCCTTTTATATTGATGGGAAATGAGCAAATTCATAAGCTGTCTGCCTGTAGCAGAAGTGTGCTGATAGTAGAATTCAAACAAAGAGGTATAAAAATTAAATAAGAGGGGAAAAGCTTTAACTAATATGAGATTAAATAAATTTATACATATATGTATTAATCTAAATTCAATTATTAGAATTTCAGTGTGTGAATAATTTACTAGTATAAGCTGTGGGATAGCAGCAGGCTTTGGTTGGTGGTAGGGGAGAAATAAATTTGGGTCTGGAATGAGATGTGCTTAGTGACAAAGGGGCAGCTGAGAGATACTGGTAAGTCTCTAACTTCGAAGCCCTCAAGAGGCTCTAAGTTTCACACACAAATGGAAAATGTGTTCTTGGCTTTGTCCTGAATAAATTGGCAGCTTTGGATCCAAAAACTGATGAAGCCACCAAGGCAGAGACACCCTGCTGGTGTCAGCAGCAATCCAATTCCAGGGCACTTGACAAAGTACAACAGGGGCCTCTAGGAAACACCAGTAGATAAACAGAATATATCAGCTACTGAACTGAGAACAAAGTGTTGGGCAGTGTGAGGGAAAAGATCCCAAACAGCACTGGTCAGACTACTGCGCCTTAAATCATTCCCTCTGTCTGACTCTGCTCAGGGGGTGTAAGTATATACTGCTTCAGGACTGGTTATTTCTGCAATAAAGCATTTTCATTGTTTCCTTAAAGTTTTTTTTTTTTTTAATTAGATCAATACAAAGAGGCAAACAAGCAGAGCAGTAACAGCTTTTAAATGATGGCTCATTGGATAATAATAAAAAAGACTTTTGCCAGTGTCAGGTCTGCTTCTGTCCACTGAGATTCATCATAACATTCTACATCTCTGGAAGGATTCTCCTTTGAAATGGTCCCACAGTGCTTTGCAAGTTAAAGGCCACCTGTATCCATCAGAGTGCTTTTAATGCCATATCCACAGAGCTACTTTAAGGTATAGTCAAGTATTATAATTTCTGTGATGGAATAGTCTTTTTTAAGGAACTTTTTAAAGAATCAGTCTTGACTCTACAGACCTAACACCATGGCTGTACACACAGTCCTTCTCTCCTCTTGAACTGAGCTATAGAAAGAGAAGAAAAGGCCAGAAGCTGGGTGTGTTGTTACAAGTTGCAGAAACTCCTTTGGACTCAGACTGGACTCAACTCCCTTAGTAATGTTTACTGGACAGTGGCCCTGTGGTAAATGTCCTCTGAACTATCTGGGTCCTTCAGAATTCCCATTTGTAGATGTGGAAACTGAGGCAGAGATTGAGTATGGTCTATGGCCAGAGGAGAGGAATGAAATTAGACTCTCAGTCCCAGGCTCAGGCTACTCTCTCTGCTTACAAACTGTCTCTTTCTCTTTATTTACATCAGATTCAATTGTGATGTTCATAGAATACACATAGAACCATGTAATATACTTACATCACGTCATATCCCACAGATTTCCACTGACACTCCAAAACTCTCAGAGCAGTCACAGTTAAACAGCAAGAAAGCAGCCACAATATTTTTCTTTTTTGCCCAAATACGGTTCCTTCCTTGGAAACAACACTAGTCTGAGATGCAGGAGGCACAGCATTCAAATGTTAAAACAGATGGCAATTATCCTGAATTAGTCCCTAATTTGCAATGCTTCTATGTTTTTTCAGAAATTGTGATTACTGTGGCTTGGCATTTAAAAACTCATTTAGCTGTAACTGGTTGCAGAAGTCATGTGATTTTTTTTTTTGAAGCCTACAGGAAAAAGAGAGACCTTCCTGGAAGGGTATTTAGATGACTTGAGTGTCAGTGGCTTGTATGTCTTTGCCAGTAATCCCTCAGTATGAAGAGGGAAGTCTTTCAGTAAATAGGTAAGTCATTGGTGAATCTGGAGATGGCTGAGAAGGCCAATCCAAGATCTGCATGTTTGATTGCAGATATGGCAAATAGTTCTGGGAGGAAAGAGTGTGACCTGGCAATGTTGGGTCATAGCTCTTTCCCTTTATCCCTCTCATTGATCTATCACCATAGTGAGGTGAGCGTACTCAAAATGATTGATGTGTTGTTATATGTCACGGCACCACTGGGGACAATTCAGTGCTCAAGCCTCCCAACTGTTCATGCTAACATCACATTTCTTCAGCTGATGTGCACCACTGTGACATGTATGCAGTGGATGTGGTTCATTCCAAGCACTGTGGATCACTGGTTAGTCTCTTATTAGTACTGAAAGGCTGAGTGGGATATCCAGTCTATATAAAGAGAAGCCATTGTTTTGATGTTTTTTTCCCCGATTCAGATAATAATCCTTGTTGGTATTTTGATCCAAATGCCATATTAGTTATATGAAGTATCCTTTTGTTTTTGAAATTCTACTTTCTCTTTGCATTCTTCCTTTCAGAGCCATACTACAGAACATTTGTGCTAGGGGGCAAGGGAATTCGCTTCTAGCCTTTTAAATTTTAAGTATCTTGGCCTAGAAATGGAGCATAGAAGCTGTAGGCTCTGAAGATAACTCTGTCAGAGGCTTTGATCTCGCTGCCTCAAATAGGAAAAAATCTTCTTTTAATAAATCTAAAGATATTAGGTATATTTTTTTTCACTTTAACAATTATTAGACTTAAAATTAGGGCCTTATTCTGAGCAATGGGAGAGAAAAAAATGAGTTATTTAGATGGAACACTAATCCCATGAACCAGAGCATTGGGCATTTTGCTATTAACATTTACAAGGCTCTATCCAAGTATTTTGTGGACAACGGCAAAAAGAAGCCAGTGGATCTGGATACTCCCAGGTAAGGCTATTGGGAACAGCCCAGTGCTGGCTCCATCCTCCCCAATGCCGTCCAGGGTAACTTGCCACACACCAGAGCATGCATAGCACAGGCATTCCCTGTTGACAACTAGCAGTGGTACAAGGTGCACTGCTGCTAGTTGTCCCCGGAGAGCCAAACATCCATGCTCATCTGGACATGACCTAAGTGTCATAAATGAATACCTACAGATTCTTAGGGAAAACTTCTGATGAGGGGAGCCGATTTCCACATTGAATCTGCATGGGATAAATTTAAAAGGGAACATCTCATGTAGAGAAATGGCCTGTGCCAATATTGGGCCCCAGTTTTGGGTGGCACATGTTCAGTCATGCAAAGCAAATATTGTTTCCTAGTTTCAAGATGCTGAACACCCCTAGCTGGCATTCGCTTCCATGCTAAAAAAGACAGCTGTCAAGTCAGGGAAAAGGTCTTGCTTCTGAAGCATGAGAATTGCTACTTTCATGGAACCAATCTTGCTCCCTTTAAAATCTAGCAAACCTCTCAGGGTACCTGTAGGCATGTGGGGATGCTGCTTTGATGTGCTGTAATTGCAGCATGTCAGAGCAGACTCAGTTAATTGAGTCTGCTGGAGCATGCTAATGAGCACGGTCCAGAAGCTTCCGTGTCTCATATATTCAGTGTCCTGACACTTCAAAATGGTGGCGGGGGTGCTTTAACTGAAGTTTATTGAATGGGCACCCCCACTGCCATTTTGAAGTGCAGGACGCTGAATACACTGGATGCTGCAGATGCTCTAATTAGAGTGGCTCTTGCAGCCACTCTAATTAAAGGAGACCCCCGCCCCACCCCTAGAGCATATGTAACTTGCCCTGGAGCCTCATTGACTTGTGTAAATGCAAGGTCAGGCCCATAATCTTTGCAGCTGCTAATTCAAAGAAATCTTATTTTCTTCTAGTAAAACAGATTAAAATGGAATTTATTAAGAGTATCAAATACATTTATACTTTGATTTGGCTAAGACCACTCAGTTTTCAAAGATACATATACTGGAAAGAAACCTTGGATAAAAGAACCACTTATTGGGCTTCTTATTTCTTAGGATGCCGAGGAGGCAGCAAAGGGATACAACTGGTTACAATTCCCTATCACTTGGTGTGGATATCCTTATTACTTCTTGGTATTTTGTTTTAGACCAAGTATAGCCCCTGGGCTCTGATCAAATTACAGTCTTTACCCTTGGCTAATATAGGCTGCTCGGCCAACTACATGTTTCAGATTGTGTCAATATGCACCAATTACGTACCATGTCACTACAATACTCAGGGTCCTGTATTTCCTTCCAACTGTACAAGATCATGTAGATAACTATGATTTTTAACCTTCTTTAACCTCTGGTCATTTTGTAGAATGTGGGGTATTATACATTTTTTTCTTATTTTTATTTATTTTAACCTATTCTTTTTTTTTTTTAATTAACTGTATGTCAGCATTGAAGTTGCCAGATTTTATAGGGATTCTGTTATAAGATAATACCATTTTTTTTTTATTTTTAATTAACTGCATGTCAGCATTGAAGTTGTCAGCAGTTCTGCTTAGCAATTCTCTTTAGCTTTTAGGAGGAAGCCAAAAGAATGTTCAAAGTTAGACTTGAATCTTAGCTTTGGTTGCTTAAATCCAATTTTCAAAAGGCACCTTGATGCTTTAGAGTTTAATTCCCATTTATTTTTAATAGGATTTAGGCTCTTATGTCATGTAGGTGTTTTTCAAAATGTTACCAATAAAGTATAGATTTACAATGATATAGAGAATATGTCAGTGCCCTGGCTGCTCATAATGCCCACTGTGCTAAGAAACCATTGTGGGTGTTTACTTTGTCACAGGCTTGCCAAAAAAAATCAAATTGGTATCAGGAGAGAGCAATCAAAATATCTTGAAAGAGAGGGGAATAGCTATGAGTAAGTATTTCCATCTGGACATTAACTGAGGCACACTGAATCATCACATTTGGCTTTGAATCTAAGTTAATTCATTAGGTAATGTGAAGAGAAAATAAAAATGTCAGAGTTTTTGAGTAGCAGAATTTTCAGTAGTGATGGAGAGGTGAGATATCATTCAAGCTGAGGCACAGCAGCATAGGATAATCAGAGAACAAAATATACTGTCCTTCAGGACCTTGGCAGACATTAGAATAATGGTATGATGGGATCTGATCCCTGATCCAAACAATTGCGTGTCTTGCCATGCCACACATACATGGCAGGAGGTGCAGTCGGTTGGAATTGGGGATCAATCCCAATTGTGCTATTATTTTAATGGGAACTATAATAGGGCCCCAAGGCCCCTGTCAGTTAAGCAGGGACAGCAGCCTACTGCTGCAGCAAACAGCTGGTTGCAGCAGCAAAGGAGTGCAGGCTGGCCATCAAGCTCAAATGGAAACCTCCGGGTGTGCCTGGGGAGCCATGGGCCAGGAAGCGGTGGGGCTTTGAAGCACAAAGCCCAAGCGGGCAGTCTGGCCCTGCATAGTTCAACAAGAGGATCTTCTGAGAGAGAAGGGCTTCAGGAGGCAGGCTGGCAGGCACCCAATCCCCAGTCACGTTATAGATACTGGGGAGGTGTGGAGGCTACAGAAAGGGTGCCTATAGGGTCACTCTGTGGCAGGCAGCCTAGCCTAGGGATTCAGAGGGCTGAGGGCTGGCACAGTTTAAAGCAGCCCAGCCTGGAAAGGGCTGAGGACTGGTCTGGAGCACAAGAGTGCAGTACAGGACCAGGGGCCCAGAACATGCAGTTATGAGATGGGGCTGAGGCCCAGGAGCCAAGTTCTGGGACAGCAGACCTGAGCTGATGGGCACAGCCAGAACAAAATGGCCAAGGCCAGTAAATCTGAGGCCTGGACCAAGGTTCAAGGCCTGAGGGTGAAAAGCTCCACTGGGGCCAAGGGGCTACCTCCAAACGAACATGGAGTGACATCTGCAAGGCATGAACATGGCTGCAAGGGAGGATGAAGGCCATGAATATAACCTATAAGGCAACTAGATCCCTGAGGCACTGATATGGTCAGGTGGGCCATAATTTAGTACTTGAGGAACAAGACTTGAGCCAGCTGGGTACAAAAGGTACTGGCTATATAAAATTAATTAGGGCTCATTCTGGGACCCTGGGGTAGCCTCCCTTGACACCATAATAATTCTATCAAGGAGTGGCAGGCAAAGAAAAGGGAGGGTATCCTGAGGAGCTAGAATTGTGGCAGGAGTCACGTAGCCACCATAGGGCATCATGGCAATGTGCAGGGATTCATTCTGAATGTGCCTTGTCCCACAGCTTTGAAGGGAGGCAAGCACTATATCAGGTGTCCTGTGGCTAACCACAACCTGGCACCCCAACCTACCTGATTGTCTCTCTGTGTCAGAGCACATTGAAAACTGCTGTATGGATGTACTGCATGTCTGTCAGCCAGCTGATGGAGGGAGAATCCACCAACTGATGGGCTTCTGGCTCCGCACCTAGAACTATGAGGTGTAGCCCCATGCAGAGCAGCATTATGTGGCTGTCTTGAAAGCCCTGCCATGCAGCTGGCATCGGGGTGCTTGGTGGGGCTTCTCTGCCACACATTCAAGTTAAGGTACAATGGAAAACAGCTACAAAAATGTTCTACATATTGTGTGGAACAGTTTTAAAGCTGGTTTCTCATTTTGTCCTGCCATTAATTCCCTGAATGTGTGACAGGGTTGCTATTAACAAATTAATCTTATTCTAAGTGTAATGTCTGTCAGAGCTCTTGGAACCAAGCATGTTATTTACCTACTTTTAATAGGCTATTTTAATATCTACATTTATGAAGATTGAAAATTGAAGATTTTAAAATTGTAGACCTATAAAAGAAGTCTTCGGGGTCAAAAGATGATTGTTAGGTGAACTAATAAATACAGTCTGTTACTGAATACAGGGACTAAGTATAAATGCCAGCACTTCAATTGAAGGGATGAGATGACCTGGCTATCAGAAAGATCATTTCTGTTGGTCATCATAGTTTTGTAAAACAATTACTTGGCTGGAAAATCTGGAGAAAAGTGATGGAAATACAACATTTAGATTTCAGAGAGGTGTAGTAATATCAAAGGTGGAACTCCTCCTCCCCACCTCTCAAAATAAATTGCACAAAACATAATTAGACAACAGCAAATGGGCAATTCTAAATAGATAAATGTAAGCAAATAAGGCTCCAACAAACTGAAAAAACAAACAAAAGCATACAGGGTCAGCAGTTGTTCAGTAAGAAAAAAGTTAATGGAAAGGGTTAGAGGATAAAGCTGAGGTCTTCAGTACATTGCTCAGCATCATTAAAAGCATAACAAAAAGCACCCAAATTCTAGAATGAATAAGCCGAGCTAGCAAAAATAAGTTGGAGGATATTACTCTAGCTTTGTCTACAGGGCTATAGAGGCTATTGTGTTCAGTTGTGCTTAACTTTTTATAGAGAGACTGTTGTAGAGGAGGTGAAGGTATAGAAAAGGACAAACCAGAATGCTCTAGGGTCTTGAGGCTCTAATTTTTTTAAGGAAATTTAGTGAAATTTAAGTCTAATGTTCTTTAGAAAGGTAAGGCAAAAGCTATTAAGAAGCAACCTCACTGAAGTATAAAGAAATTCTACAGGGAATAAAGAGGACAGCTGCTGCTGGAATATTTGAGCTGGGGATACATTTAAGAATAAGGCACTATAAACTAGAAGTGAGAGGCCATGCACATTAAGCAGAATTTCTTGATATAAAGAGGAAAACATCAAATATAAACTCTCAAGGAGAGCAATAGGTGAAATAGTCAAAACACTTTTAAAACAACTAAGCACTCTTTCAAGGAGGAAAAAGTATTATATGGTGCCACTGTTAACTTCTACAACCCTGGATTCCTATATCAAAATCTTCCTAACTTTTTCCCAGAAAAGTATTTTATAGTACAAAAAAGTCAACTCTGTGTGTGTGGTCCAAACTGTTATGATTTGGTTTGAACTGGGCTTGGGGAAAGGGAGAACAGGAGTAAAGAAGGACTATTCAAGAGAACAAAAATCCAATGTGAAGTATGGATAGAAGTGGTAAACAGATACATCCAGAAAAGGACCCCCTCAGGCAACATCTGCATCAGAAACTTTGGCTTATATAAAAATGCTGGTTATAGTTCGGGGTAGGGTGTTGTTTTACCACCCTTTTTTTGCCAACAAAGGTCCTTGGGCAGACACAATTATAGCAGGAAAAAAAGTGCCTTTGCTTGTATACTCTATTTGGTTCAGGAAGCTAGTATAAACCCTGCTGTCAAAAGGAGTTTTTTGCCAGTATATGCTGCACTACTACTGAAAGGGCTTACAAGTACATTATAGTTATACTGACAAAACTTTTTAAATATAGAGCAGGGGTGTCAAAGATATGGTCCATGTGCTGGGTCTGGCTTGCAGAGTCCTATCTTTTGGACTACAGTGCTGTCTGTGGGTCTCTGACTGGCCCCACACATCATATGCAGTATACACTGGCCCCAGCCCAGGGCAGGGTGATTCTGGGGTATGTGCTGCATGCAGTAGCCATGCCAAACTGGCCCTGCATACTGGATCCAGGACCAATATTGATCAGGCCCACAGACCAGCTGCCTGTGCTGGATCCAGAGCACAGGGTCAGTGTGGGACAGGTGCCACATGCAGATGTGTCTCAGACCAGCCATTTGCCCCACAGGGCTAGAACTAGTGTGTGCTACCTACAGCAATGCAGTGCTGGTCTGGGGTGCACGCTATATGTGGCGCCTGTGCAAAAATTACCTTGTGTACTGGATCTGGGGCTGGTGCATTGGGCCCATAGACTGGCCCCACATGTTTGATCCAGTACACAAGGCTGGTTCAGTGTGGGCACCACACTCAGCATGTGCCCCAAACCATGTGTTCAGTGTAGTGCTCACTCTGGACCAGCTCCACAGGATGCGTGTGGGGCCAGGGCTGACTCATGCTGCATGTGATGTGCAGTGCTGGAGGCAGCTCACATGCTGCATACAGTGACCATACCCTATGGGTTGGATCCAACATTTGGGGTAGGCCCTCAGACTGGTCCTGTGCTCCTCCAGCCCATGGGACCAAATGAGTCTTACATCCCTGATACAGACTGAGTCTCAAGATTTGCCCAAATTCTGGGATACTGAGAACTGGGTATCTCCATTATCAACTCAAAGGGCCTTCTACAACTCTGAATTCCTAATCAAAATGTCCCTGCCTTTTCCTGGAAAGGTATTTTATACCCCATTACAACCCCCTATGGAGTCTGTCCAGGACACAAATCTTGTTCATTATGTCTCTGTGCATATCTGTGTCACCTGTGTATAGTACCCAAGAAAAATATCCTGGAAGAATTCACTCTTCAGTAGAATAAAATAAGTTCTTGAAGAAATTGTTACTCCTTTAAAGTCTAGTTGAATGATAAAAGCTGCAGGTTTATCACTTGAAGCTAATTTACATCTATGGTTTTTTTTTCTCATTTCCTCATGCTGAAGTAGGAAAAATAACAAATGGAGGTGTAAAAATAGATTTAAAAAGCATCATAAGCATCCATTCTTCTCATAGAACTCATGCATAGTTCTTATTTCCAGACCAAACTCCTCAAGCTTTTAGCTGCTAAAAAATAAAACGTGATTTTTATCAATGAAATCACCCATCTTCTCCAAGTACATCTTTAAATGGTGTGAGTCCATATTTACCTCTATATTTGGGTTATATCAGAATGAAAACAATAGCTAATATTAATGCTGTCTGGAAGCAGAGAAAAGATTGACTTTCTATAAGAATCTCTTCTTCACCTGGAAATTAGCAATGGGAAAATCTGTGAAGTCATCTTGTAATTTCTTTATGTAGGTTGCTCCCCATATTGTATGTTAGAGTACATGAGTCATTGTAAATGAAACTGGATATTGTGGTGAAAATATCATTGTTATGCTTAGGTGACTCTCACAGATTAGTAAACTTAACTCTCAGGGAAACATACTGTAATATCCAACATTTTTTTTGCAGTTAGTTTCATCACATTATTTTTAGTTACACTCCTTTGCAGAATTAACCCAATGTAGATAGAAATTTTAAATTTCAAAGTTCAGGAGAATTTTCTTAACATTGTGGCCAAAAGTAGACTTAGCACAATCCAGATCTGAATAGTTGAAGCAGATGCTACAGTAAGGACCTTGTTACACCGTACGTTATGAGCCACACAAATGTTGATTAGTGTTAGTACTATTGTGAGTGTGGACAAGTCACATTTCAGGCCAGCTTCCACTCATCCCCCAGTATCATCCCAACCTACCTGTAGGTGCCTGACTGTTTGTCCCAGGGGCATAGGCAGGGAAGGGTTAACCTGCCTGCCCAGCCACTGTTGCTGGGCTGCTGGCCTTCTCTGGGCTTAGCTTGCCCAAAGAGCTGCATTGTGGGGGCCAGGCAGGCAGGCAGGCAGGTAGGTTTACCATTCCCTGCCTGGTCCCTGGGGCAGAGAGTGTGGGCAGTCAAAGTGGGGGTGGTGGGGTGGAGGAGGGAAAGCAGTGAGTGGAGAGTGGGGATCTGGGGTGCTGGGGAGGGTAGGAGATAGAGATGTGGTTCCGATCTGGGCCAGCAGGGGTGGGGGGCAAGTGGAATGTTAACCTAGAGTGGCTCCCCCATGGGCTAGGAACAGAAATTACACATAAACCAGTACAAATGAGGATGAGGATGAGGAAAAGGCTGAAGTACTCAGTGCCTTTTTTACCTCAGTCTTCACAGGCAAGGTCAGCTCCCAGACTACTGCACTGGGCAGCACAGTTTGTGGAGAAGGTAGAAAAGCTGGAAATGTACAACCCCATGGGGCCAGATGCAACACAGGGTGCTGAGGGAGTTGTCTGATGAGATTGTAGAGCCTCTGGCCATCATCTTTGAAAACTCATGGTGACTGGGGGAGGCCCCAGATGATTGCATAAAGGGCAAATGTAGTGCCCATATTTAAGAAAGGGAAGAAGGAGGATCCAAGGAACTACAGACCAGTCAGCCGCACCTCAGTCTCTGGAAGAATCATAGAGCAGGTCCTTAAAGAATCCATTTCTAAGCACTTGGAGTAGAAGGTGATTAGGAACAGTTAGCATGGATTCACCAAGGGCAAGTCATGCCTGACCAACCTGATTACCTTCTATGATGAGATGACTGGCTCTGTGGATATGGGAAAAGCAGTGGTTATAATACACCTGGACTTTAGCAAGGCTTTTGATACCATCTCCTACAGCAGTCGTGCAAACAAGCTGAGGAAGTATGGGTTGGATGAATGGGCTGTAAAGTAGATAAAAAGCTAGCTGGATTGTTGGGCTCAGTAGGTTGCAATTAATGGCTCAATGTCTAGTTGGCAGCTGGTATCAAGTAGAGTGCCCCATGGGTCAGTCCTAGAGCCAATTTTATTCTATAGCTACATTAACCATCTGGAAGATGGGGTGGATTGCACCCTAAGCAAGTTTGTGGATGACACCAAGCTGGGGATGTCTAGTAGATACTCTGGAGGGTAGGGCTAGGATTCAGAGAGACCTAGACAAATTGGGGGATTGGGCCAAAAGAAATCTTATGAGGTTCAATGAGGAGAAGTGCAAAATCCTGCATTTAGGATGGAACAGTCCCATGCACCGCTACAGCCTGGGGACTGACTGGCTAAGCAGCAGCTCTGCAGAAAAGGACCTGGGGGTTACAGTGGACAATAAGATGGATATGAGTCAGCAGTGTGCCCTTGTTGCCAAGAAGGCTAACAGCATATTGGGCTGCATTAGTATGAGCATTGCCAGCAGATTGAGGGAAGGAATTATTCCACTGTATTCTTCACTGGTGAGGCCACATCTGGAGTACTGTATCCAGTTTTGTTGCCCCCCACATACTAGAGAAAGTATGTGGACTAGTTGGAGAGTGTCCAATGGAAGGCAACAAAGATGGTTTGGGGGCTGTGGCACATGACTTCTGAGGAGAGGCTGAGGGAACTGGTATTATTTAGTCTGCAAAAGAAAAGACTGAGAGGGGATTTGATAGGAGCCTTCAACTACCTGAAGGGGGGTTCCACAGATGATGGAGCTAGGCTATGCAGGGTGGTGACAAATGACAGAACAAGGGCAATAGTCTCAAATTGCAGCAAGGGAGGTTTAGGCTGGATATTAGGAAATACTTTGTGACTAGGAGGGTGGTGAAGTTACCCAGGAACATGTTACCCAGAGAGGTGGTGGAATCTCCATCCTTGGAAATTATTAAGGTCCAGTTCAACAAAGCCCTGGCTGGAATGATCTAGTTGGGGATGATCCTGCTTTGAGCACGGGGCTGGTCTAAACTTCCTGAGGTCCCTTCCAACCCTAATTTTCTATAATTCTATAATTTTATGAAATGATTGGAAACTGGTTCAAATCTGTAACACAGCAGAAGTTCACTGCTTTCAAAATAGCTGAAACCATTTTAAGATTCACCTGGATGGATGTAGAATCAGACTTAGCTGATTTAGGTTAAATTGGTTTATTGAAATTCTGTCCAAGATCCCATCCAAATTCAAGTTAACTTACAGTCCCCTAGCATCGCAGGATGCTTTGCACCTCTCTTGCAAACCCCACCCCCCACAGGGTGGGTGGGCTAGCCTTGGCTGAAGCTGTCTGCACCAGCCAAGTAGGGAGACATACTGTTGCACATCCCCCCCTTCCCCCCCAGCTTCTGGCCTGAGCCACTGCTGGCATGTGGCTGCATTTCTAAAACAAAAGTGAATGCCTGTTCACTTGCTTATCAGTTCAATCTACGCATCTTAGACTAACCAGTGAAGACTAAATTGGTTCAGCCTTGAGCTTTTTGAACGTCTGTGCTTATCCTTAGTGTAATATGCGCTGGTTAGCATGGATCAAAGATAATCCTGCCCTGGAGTGGTGTAACTTTGAGCTGCCTAATAAATGCTTTAAATCAGTTTCAGATGTTAATATGTGGATAATCCATGGGTTAAGAGCTCCAGGAGCTGCCCAAAATTACCACATAACAAGGCTCTAACAAACTGTATAGATGCACCTCAACCCTGACCTGCATCATCCTGTATTATACACTGGTGCAATGCCAACTACATTAAGTGTGTATATCCTGATAGCCAAGAAATGTTGGACTGAGATGGAAATATTGGCTCTTACAGGTCTTGTGTGCATTAAAGAAAATTAAAATGCACATTTATTGTTCCAATTATTTATTATTTTGAAAAGGTTACTTATCCGGGGTTGCCTCCAGAGTTTTATCAATTTACATCTTGCTTTTAAAGATAACCCTAAATGCCCATGCGATGAACAGCATTTGTGATTTGGTTGCTGTCAACCATCCCATACAAATCCTCAGAAGAAAAAAGGGAGCCGATTATAATCCACAGCCAATTAAAGTCAATGGAAAGAATCCTGCAGACTGATGAGCTTTCAGCTAGGCCTGGCTTGGAGGAGTAATGTCTTTAGGGTTACTTTGGGTATCTGGGGAAAGATTCTTATGGTCACTTGACATCTTATAGCAAATATGTCATCTTTTCCTATTCTGATTCTGGCCAGAGACAGCACCAATCTTGGATGATGAAAGGAGCTCCAGTCTTCCTTAATTCTGGCTGTGAGTTTTGTGCTATACCTCCTTTAATCTCTCTCATTTGTGTAATCAAATAATGGTAAAGCACTTTGGACCTGAGGGCTGGTCTGAGCTTCAGGGTTTTCAGGAAGGGTCTTCTGAGATGGTCAGAGAAGACCCTTCTCTACACTAAGGGAAAGGGACCTGTTTGAGGAAGGCAGACAAAATGAGTTAAGCCCAGTGATCAGGGGAAGAACTAAACTTGAAGAGGGATGAATATTCCCATCCATCCTGGAATATCCTGGAACTATCATTTTTGAGGGTAACAAATGCTATGATGGCATCTTGATGACAGACCAGAGGAGTTGCAATTTAACTTTTTGTAAAACTGATCTTTATTTTTGATTTAAGGGATCCTCAGATGATGTGAATAGGTGTAGCTGTCTGGACTTTTGGGGACACACATCAATTTATGTAAACTGAGGATGTGACCTGTAATTCTTTGAGGAGATGCCTTTACCAATGGCCGCTGTTAAACTTTTTCTCCCCCTTTCCTTTTAAATAGTCATTTCTGTAGTGTTGCAGCCCTTATTTTTATTCATGTTGCTTTTTAGAGTTCATCTCCTTTTAGCACATTCTAAAATACAAGCAAAGGATTTAAATAACTGTACTACTATAACATATGGTACATATATCAATTAAGTCTGTTACAAGTACAAGAAGCTGAAAACCAACTGCATGGCAAGGTCTAGATAAAAAGTGAAGAAGGAGACTGAAAATGGAAATTAATGAAATAGTAAGATAAAGAGATCAACAAATCAAGCTTAAGTATTTGTATCAAATGATTTGTGCTCAGTGCCCAAGAGGCATTACTGACTTGTGTTCAGTATACATCCTAAATGTGTTTAACTTTGTGTAAACTACTTTGTCCTGTAGCTTGTGTGCGTTTAAAGGAAATATGCACTATTAGTAATATGCACAGAGACTGAAATGGACGGTACCTGTCTGTTAAAATTAGTTTAGTTGTTTAGTATCATTTAATATCCAGAAGACAGTTCATGACTGACTTATTTGTGGTCAGAGAACTCTTTGGGAGAACAAAGGGGGAAAGATAATTTTGTTCTTATATCCAGAAAACCTCTCCAAATTGAAGGGATTATTATTAACTCAAAGGTTATAGAACCAATTAAATATGGCTGGACAAACTAGTTATTTTTGTTAAGTGCAAGTATTTCTATGAGACTATACACTTCTTTCTAATTTATCTTCCTGAAGTGTGCCTTCAAAACTAGATACAGTGTTTGTGAAAGTAATTGAGGGGTCTTGCATATTTGTCAGAGGTAGACAGAGAAGTTGCTAAGAAAATACATTTCAGAAATGGGGGATGAAAGTCTCAGAAGTGGGATAAAACTGTATCAAACTGCCTGTGGACATAGAAGAGTAACTTGTAAGATGAGTCCTCCAAATTCTTTTTCTGCTTGCTGCTTACTCCTGGTCTCTGGTTAAAAGGCTAGTGCTCTAATTTACTGTGCCATCTAGCCTCTCTAACATCATATTTTCAATAGAAAATATTACATTATTTGGAGCTATGTCATCTAATTGTGCACTTTCTGGTGCATGAGACTCAAAGGACAAAGATAATGGCTTGGATGTGTGCTGGTATTGGATTTTTATATTCAGCTGAAAGTGCTGTTACTTAACTTGTGACTTTTTTCTATCGCTCCAATCAGAAAAGCATTCACTTTTTCACAATTCTGAAAAGGTGGAAATGCGGTGTGTAGTTCCTCTTAATCACCTCATCCTTTCAGCCTGTTGAAATGAACTATCAAAGGCTGACTTCCATTTCCAGCAGCAGGAATTAAGGCTCTTTAGGGGGTTACAGTTTATCACACACCAGTACAATATATCTTTCTTCACTCAGACTGGACTTACAGAAGTCTAATTGAACTGTTGCCAATGGGGTTTCCCTCTGCTGTTTGGTATCATATTTTATTGCACACCTAAGCCACCTGTTTGAGGATTTTTTTTTTTTTTGGAGTAGAAAAGCAATTGCACTAAAAGAACAAAAAGTTACGTGAGGTAAGATGTCTCCTACATGTTTTTTAGAAGTAGGACTTGGAAGTTGCTGGAGGCATTGTCAATGGTTCTATAACTGAAACTGAATATAGATTCCCCCTTAAAACAGACATAAAAACAGGATGGCACCACTTTTTGTAAGGGTCTAGTTATTGAGGTCTGGATTGAGCCATTTATCTTAGCCCCAGATACAGGGTGGATTGATTTAAACCAAGGCAACTTAAATCATTGATTTAAATCAAGTTTCGCACTAATACTTCTTCACGTATTCCTTAAACAATGGTGCAAATCTGATCACTAAAACATGTTAATTTACAACTCAGTACAGCATTTTATAACATCTGTCCTTAAACTTTTTTTTTTATTTTCAAATTTTGCTAACTCCAGCAGAAAAGTCATCACAACACTAAATGTACACTGTCCTTAAAACTTCTACAACTAGATCTCATCTTCCCCACTCTCACTATCATTTTTATTCATAGACTGAAACAGAAATATGAGTTTTCCTGCTTTTTCAACTCCCAGTTGATTTCTTAGCTTTGAGTGAATAATACCAATGGAAATATTCTCTCTCTGCCTGCAGAGGAAGCTACTCCTGTGAAAAGTTGGCTTAGCAACTGAATGATATTTGTTTCAAGGTACCTGGATAATGATTTCCACCAGTTCAGGGGAGTGACTTGATTCAAAACATCATTAGTAAACATGTACTGTTTAAATGGTTCCCCACGAGCCCTAAAATTTATTGTGAATGGCATAACTGAGGGGTCATTTTGAGATGACTTTGCCATGGCAGCATCATCTTCTTCAGAAGTTAGGCATTAGGGCTGTGCAAAATATCTCTGGCTGTTTCGATTCGACACTGTTTCGATTCATTTCAAGCTCAAAACAGTGACATGGAATCAAAATGAAGGGCTTCAAAACAGCTTTGAAACAAAATGAGGCTAGTCAAAAAAGTTTTGAAAGTTTCAAAACATTTCAAGTTTTGAAGCAGCCAGCAGCGAGGAGGTGGGAGACAGGGGAAAAGCAGAGCTGCGCTCCCAGCAGCTGGGCTGACTTCCCATCCGCAGCCCAATCCAGCACTGGGCAGGGGAACTGAGCAGTCGGGCTCAGTTCTCTTCCCCAGTCCCAGGTGGCAGCACTGGCTTCCATCCCTCTTCTGGAGGCAGATTGGGGGCCCACAGCCATGATCTGCCTGCCAGATGAGACGCTGTTTCGAGCTTCCCCATTTTAGCTAGTGGGTGAAAGGTCAAAATAACATCAAAACAGCCTCACTGTTTCGATGAAGCAAAACAGAAC
>NW_017729017.1:2514363-2515291 GCF_001723915.1 Gavialis gangeticus
TCCAAGGTCCCTTCCAGCCCTAATTTCTATGAAATCTATTAAATCTATGAAATGCTCTTCCATGGAAACCTTGAAAGGTGAAATGGAATGGTGCCATTTTGCACAGCTTAACTTTCTGGTTAGGTATTTCTTTCCTGGCGGACTTTAAGAGACTTAACTGATTTGGGTCAAACCTATTTATGAAGCTCCTGTCCCAGACCCCTTCCTGGTTCAAGTTAAATCAGACTCTCCCAGCATCCCAGAATGCTTTGCAGCCTTGGGCTGAGCTGAGCTGTCTGCTCCAGAGAGCAGGGCTGGCTCCACCCCTCTGCTCCCTAGGTGGAGCAGCGAGGCCTGGCTGACAAGGGTGGTTCAACCCTGGCTGGGAATGCAGCCCAGTCTGCTGTGGGAAGTGGGGCGAGGCTGCCCCCTCCAAGGAAACTGCAGCTGGGGTCTGGGGCCAGGGAGGGGGGCTAAGCACTCATCCCCCTGCTCAAACTTAATGCTGGCCTCAACTGTGGGTTACAAATCCCAGAGGCACCTGAAAGCAGGAAGAGGAAGTGATGAGCAACCCTGCAGAGTCCTGCTGCTGTAATTCTGGACCGTAAAAGCCACAGACCTTGGGGTCAGCAGGAACACACAGCCAAGAGCCATGCTCTAGTGCCTCCTGGCTTCTGGCCTGAGCCACTACAGGCTGAATTTCCTGAATCAAAGGTAAAATAAAATGTCTGTTCAGTTCTGTTTCAATTTAATCTGTGAAGTTTAGACTAACCTGCAAAGATTGAATTGATTTAGCCTCAGGCTTTTTGACTGTTTGTACCTAGTCAGGACACAGATCATGCAGCACATGCACTGCATTCTTGCATTGTTCAGCTGTTGAGTCTACAACACTTGCTTTAAGTCCCCATATTTATAGCTCTCCCCCTGTTGAGGTTTGGTAGTCTCAGCT
>NW_017729017.1:2520291-2522179 GCF_001723915.1 Gavialis gangeticus
ACTGTTTGTACCTAGTCAGGACACAGATCATGCAGCACATGCACTGCATTCTTGCATTGTTCAGCTGTTGAGTCTACAACACTTGCTTTAAGTCCCCATATTTATAGCTCTCCCCCTGTTGAGGTTTGGTAGTCTCAGCTGTGGGTAGGTGGCTGTAGTCTGTTTACTATATTGGAAAGCATCTTGCACAGGTTCAGGAGAGAGAGCTGCTGAACATACCCGCTGAGTACCCTGTCCCCTCCTTGAAATGGTCCTGGGCCTTTCTAAGTGTCTTGTATTGCTTTTCTGCATATAAAAGTCAGCCAGAAGCTGCCTCTATCCCACTGCTTGTATCCTTTTTCAGTGTCTAGCTAATATCTCAATAGATTCTTCCAGGGCTTGCATATCAGAAACAGTGATAGGTAGATAATAGTGAATATTTTCGCATTGTTTCCCTTGATTCTAAATTGCTTTTTAATTTCACCATGACCACTCAAATAAGATGCATATTCTTATTAGTTTCCCACCCTGAAAGTTGAGGTAATGGCTGTTTTTCCTGAGAATTCCTATATGCTGGTTGTTATCTGTAAAGGCAAAAAATGTGGCAATTACTCATAAAGGTTCAGTCATCCAATCAGAGAGCAGAAACAATATTCTGCTGCTTAAGTAACCAGATACTCACTGTATGTAGCAAAAAAGAGCAGTTAGCAAACAAGCCAACTGCTGAAACATATTCACATCTAAAATTTGAACTGCTACAAATACCAGATTAATTCCCAAATATAAAACTGTTTTAGCAAATAATTTACACAAAGGGCTACATTTGTTGGATAAATTGTTTTAGTCACAACATTGACTCATGATCTTGTATTATAATTTTTTTATTATTAATTTGAAAACAAGTGCCCTTTTTGTTTTATTTTACTGAAAACCCAAGGCAGGAATTCAGCTGGCATTTGCACTCCTCTGCCAGAATTTCACAAGGAATTGAAACATTGACCGCTGCTCTGTTCAACAGATGGCATAACATGAACACAAAAAAGAGATAGTTAATGTCAGTGTAGCCGATTATACTGGTTCACCAAGACCCTGCTTCCATATGTGCAGATGAAGAGGAATGCAAAGCATTTGCTAACAGATTCATTACAAGAGTCTGTGGAGCAATATGGCATGGAAAACCAATCTGGTGCAGATAATGGGGGTAGAGGCCAGTTTCTCATGCTTAAATGTTTTTCTGTAAAAGTTATTTCTCTCTGAGAGAACAGTACAATGTATTTTGGTGTGGAAAGAGCACTAATACACCTTATGCATCTTACCAGGTACGTTCTCATGCTAACCAAGTTCACCTGTACTTTTATAATGTTTGTAGTGGCTAAGAGCTTTGAGTTTGTTTTCTGTGGTTGCTGTCATAAGGAGGCCTTGAGAGGCGGGGAAGCAGCTGTCATTACAAATTGGACAACTAGCAGGAGTAGTTATGTCACAGAATCATTTCTAATGCATTAACACCTATGTTAGAGACTATATTATAATGTCCATTATGATAGAAGGATCCAGGTTTTTTGACCTGATTGACTTCTCTTTGAGCTACCTTTGTACTGCAGATGAGGCCTATAATTTCCAGTGCAGAGGGCATGAAGGAACAGAGCTGCAACAGTGATTCTTTATCTTCAAAGGTGTCTCTAGAGGAATGATGGGTAATTATTTGGGCTGGAGAGCCACTTAACAAGTTTTGAATCAAGGACTGAAAAAGGCAGCAAAGTCCTTTCATAGTTCCTTTGCCTCCATGCACTCAAAATATAAACTCAGTGCAGCTAGGAGGGAGCCCTGGATATTGGAAGGTTTTAACTTGTGGTGCTTTAATGCTCACGTAGGTTCTTAGACAGAGTGTAGGACCTCCATCTAACCCAGG
>NW_017729017.1:2522190-2547616 GCF_001723915.1 Gavialis gangeticus
AGGTCCCTTCCGACCCTAGAAACTATGAAGCTATGAAACAAGTGTCTTGTGGAATGTGGAGACTCAAGGAGCCTGGTATTTGGGGGATCTGTGGAGTTTGTAGCCTCCTATTGTCCAGAACTTGGACAACCCTGAACTAGATTATGCCTGTAAAACAAAATGCAGGGTGATTTTTGCAGACAATTCAAACTTTCTGTTGCTGTATTTTCATTAATTAGGGCACCGGGTATGTACAGTGGCAAACTGCATCACCTAATTTGTAGCTGAAGAAGCCTGTGTGTGTGTTGCATGATATTAGGAGGTAGAACAACCTTTTGTCTTGCATGTATTTTGTATTTCTGCTTTCTATTTTGGGGCATTTATTGAAAAAAGAAAGGGTGTCCCATTAAATGATGTACCATGGCAATAAAACATCAGGGAAGCTGCTCTAACTGCATCTTAAAGGAAAAGAAATGCTGAAGTTTATGAGGATCCAGGTGGCCTTCAGACCCTCAGCTCATTTAAAGCATGTTGCAGCAACAAAATGTCTAGTGCAGCATCTTCAGAAAAGTGGCAAATCCACTCACAGCAACTAATCAGATATTTTTCTTGTGATTACCATTTTATAATAAGGACATAAGAGCTCCCAAGTTATATCACTAATTATCAGATATTTTAGGAAGAAACTTCTTCCTAAGGGCAAATTATTTTGTAATTGTCTGTTATGGATTATGGGGTTTCTTGAGTTTCCATCTCAATGATCTGATTATTTCAGTCAAAATAATGGTTTGATTAATCACAGATCTAATTTGGTATAGCAATTCCTGTTATTTTATGTGAACATATTTAAGTGCGTCCACATTCCTACAGGTGTGTGTATGTGTAATTATATATTAGTGTGTTCCACTATGCATGCCTTTCCAGAAAAGTATACAGAAGGCGTGTCTACATGTGATGCTACTTCACCTTAGCAACACGCTACAGTGATGTAGAGTCTGAGGGCTAAACCAGGTTAAAAATAATCATGAACGACACACCCAGTGACATACTAGCTGTCACTGCACCATCCTTTAGTACTTCCAAAAGAAAATACTAAGTGATGGCACAGTAACAATGGCATCATAGCAGCACATGTAGATGCGCCCAAAGTTATTACTAGGGAACTAGGGAACTTCTATGAATAGATACCAACTAGATATGAGTATGTCTCTCAATTCTGTGACTTGTGCATTAAAATCTTGTGCATTACTAAAATGACAGGCTTGCAGCCTAACATATGCAGCAGTCCTTTCAAAGCTATCTGTGCTTCCTGTAATTGGATAAACCTACATTCCACAAATAGGACAGAGTCATACCCTGGTTTGAAAGGAAAATTACATGGTAAATTGTATGTCATTTTTGTCTTTCCATGAACATTTGAACATACTTCAGTTTCTCTCTAATTTGATGAAAGTTTTTTTGGTTTTTATTTTTTTGTTGGTCGTTTGTTTTTGCTAGAATCCTTTGACATAGAAGTATTGGAATAAACTGTTTTTGTACAATTTATCCAATATATTGTCCTTTAAAAGCATTTTTCCTATTTCCTCATTTTTAAAAATATCTTGGCTAAGTACAGGCATTCCAAAAGCCTAAGCCTGAATTGATTAAGTCTTTGCAGGTTAATTTAACTTGCATAAACTGAACTGATTTGCAAGTGAATAGACATTCACTTTTGATTCCAGAAATGTAGGCACATGCCTGCAGTGGTTCAGGCTAGAAGCCTCTCCTTTCCACCCTGCCCCACTCCCCAGACTGGGGAGCCTGGGCTGGGAAAGTCAAAAGAGCATTTCCTTGCCATTCTACTCCCGCAAGGGGCCAAGAGGAGTGAAGCAGTCACTGTTCTCCACATCTGCCCCAGACTGGGATCACCTCAGTCTGGTAGGGTGCAGAAAGCAGGGGAGATGGGGCATGCAGATTCAAGCCTGTATGCTCCCTCTCTCTGAAAGAATTTTACTGGAGGCAAGATTTTAGAAATTTCCATTGGTAGAAATGAATACCTATTTCTGGCCTGTTTCAGAGAGGCATACACTTTGGTAGGTGATAGCCTACTTCATTAACTGCTATGATCAGATGAAGTAGACTGTTGCCTACAAAAGCATATGACTTTCTGAACCACCTATGTTCAGCATCTCTGAAGGCATTTTTATACATGCTCTGGGGGTGGAGTGCTTTAATTAGAGTGGCTCTCAGAAGCCAGTTTAATTAAAGTGCCTGCAGTGTCTTGTGTATTCAGCATCCCACGCTTCAAAATGGTGGTGGGGGTGCTTTAACTAAAAATTGTTCGATGAACTTTTGTCAAAGTGTCCCCGCTATCATTTTAAAGTCTGGAGACACTGAATACATGAGACACTGAGGCTGCTAGAGCATGCTAATAGGACTGTGCGAAACAGCTGTGTTTCAATTTGGTTTCAGATTTGGCTGTTTTGGAGGTCAGTGATTTGTTTTGGTGTTTCAGATCACTGTCCTGTTTCATTTCAGCCAAATCTCGTCCAAATCTGTTTTGAACAGGCTGCAAGCTTCGCACAGCCCCACTGCGCAGCCGGGTGGGGCTTGGGGCCAGGGGCTTGGGGCCCCAGCTGGGAGCAGGATGGGGCTGTGGGTGGCTCATCCAGGGGAGGAGAAGGGCTGCTTCCCTCTCTGCAGGCGAGGAGACCCCCATGTGGATCTCTGATCTCTGTCACACTGGGTCACAGAGCAGGGAAGCAGTGCAAAATGGTGAGCAAGCCTGCTGGTCCTTTCCACATGATGCATCTCCAGGGAGCAGAGATCCACACCAGGGGTCTCCTCACTGCCGCTGTCCATGCTGCGCTGCCCTGGATCTCTGGTCCCTGCAGTCAGGTCACACAGCAGGCACCAGTACTGCCCTGCTGTGTGACCTGGATTTGCAGGAAGCGGAGAACTGTGCCAGGGTCCCCTTGCCACCGCTGCCCACCCTGCGCTGCCCTGGCTCTCTGCTCCCTGTGGAGACAGGTCACACGGCAGGAACCAGTACTGCCCTGGCACGCAGTGTGGCTCCACAGGGAGCCAGGAATCCATGCCAGGGTCTCCTCACCACCACGGGTCACCCCACATTGTCCCTGATCTCTGCTCCCTGTGGAGCTAGGCCAGGCAGCGGGGACCAGCACTGCCCTGCCATGTGACCCAGTTCTGCAGGGAGCAGAGATCCACGCTGGGGTCTCCTTAGCACTGCTGCCTACCCTGTGCAGCCCCCCATTGCCAAGGCAGTGTGGGGTGGGCAGTGGTGGCGATGAGACCCACGGCATGGATCTTTTCTTCCTGAAGAACTGAATCATGCAGCAGGGCAGCAGCATACAGCTGTTTCCCTGCAAGCCTGGCTCCGAAACTCTGAAATTTTCTGAAACATTTCCAAAACATTTTGGATGACTTTTTTCATTTCAGAGATGTTTCAGAGCCTTCCGTTTCAATTCAGATTCGGTGTTTCAGGTGCCAAGACAGCCTGAAACACCTCCGAAATGAAGCGGCTGCCAAAATTTTGCACAGCCCTAGTAATTAGCACACTCTCGCAGACTTGATTAATCAAGTCTGCTCCGATGTGCTGTAATTACAGCATGCTGGAGCAGGCATCCCGCACATCTACAGGCACTTAACAGTGCTACACTGTCCTGCCCTAGTACATTTTTAGTGTAGATTATGAAAAATGGATTCTAATTTTTCTGTTGTAGATATGCTCCAACAATTTAGGCTTTATATTGTGCTTGAGCTTTCAGCACAGTTGATACGATTCTTTGTTGTAAAGATATGGGTACATGCTAAAACTCTACCATGCTGAAGCCTCAATATTTTTGCCTGAAAAATGGATCTGGGTGGAAGAGGTCTAAGAATTTTAGATAAAATAGAAGGTATCTTTAGGAGTAGTTATTAACCTGCTTTAAATAACCTTGTGAAAGATTGTAAGTCACTCTTGCTAGTGTTATGGACAGTGTCAGTCTTAACATTGGTTCTCAGCTCCTTCACAACTTTCATCAAAATATATTGACAGCAACTGCTCTATCAGCTCAGCTAGCAGAGCTGTTGTATCTGGTAACATGGCCCTTTAACTGCTTCGATTTTCATTCTACATTTCTAAAAAGCACCAACCTAAATTTTGCATTTGAGGATATTTATAGTGTCAGAAGTTCCTGAATATCTCATATCAGCATCAATACATTCATGAAAGAGGCCTGTTTTCTTGTTTTCAAGCAAACAAACAACAGGTAGGTTGACATATATATCTATATATATATTGAATATATACATAATGGAACTATCTAGGAAAAACTGAATTGTCTAATGGCCTAGAGAATTCAGAAAACATTAAGGATATTGCCCTCGGTAGAAACTTGAGTCTCACATAGTAATTTGGTAAGCAAACTATGCATGCTGAGTCTAAACAGTTCTGTGAACAAGAAGAGATTGTACTTTTTTGTTCTTCTAAATTAGTCCTGATATTGGCGATGAAACTAGAAAGTAAGAGCATATTTAAAAAGAAAAAACCTGATCCTTATTTTTGCTCATCCTAATAAAACCATTGTATTGAGTTCACCAACTAAAAAGGATGCATACGTGCTTTAAACAAAACTGGAATAATGTGGGATCTGTCATTTTAGGAAAGATTAGATTATCATACAAAACCTAGATGGATCCAGGGATATTTTTTGGCGTTACACACTGAGGAAATTTTTGCAGCATTGTAAAACTGAGTCTTTTAAAGGTATCCGTGTTGAAAATACTAACCCAGTGTGTGTTTCAATGGAATATGATGAGCCTTTGCCTTACCAAGGAGAAACATAATTGCATGTGCTTAAAGCACAAACTGCAAGCAGCAAGTCTTTAAAATGGAAAGATGTGTTTTAAATGGACTGCCTGTAGGTTTGGAAATTGGATTCTTCCTCACAGTATAAGAAGGCAAACTTACAAACTGAATTGTCAAAAAAATGCCTGCTCAAATTCCATTGCTCCAGTGGCTCATATCATGATGCCCCATATGGCAAAAGTAATAGACAAAATGAAATAAGTGGAAAGGAAGCTTTGGTTTTTAAGTGTTGTTTTTACATTTGTCTCCTCTCAGTAGTGGGCCATCCTGGGTGAGTCCCCTAACCATCCTCTGATAAAAAAGCTATGTTTATTGAGCCATTCAGAATAGAACACCAATGGGAACTGTATTGGGAGTATTAACATTTGTATTATACTCCTAGACAAAGCATCTCTTTAACTCTAGTTTATAATGTTTCTGTCTGTCTTCCTAGTAATATAGCTGATTGCCTCATGGGCCTGGGTTAGGAAGGGAATTTTTCATTCCTTGTATGGAAGGCTGCAGAGTTAGCTCGATGCATTATGTTTAGTTTATTTTATTCACCGTCCTGTGAAGCATCAGACGCTACCGCCAGAAGCAAGATACCAGACTTGAAGAATCATTGATATGATCAACATATACAGGCTCTGTGTTCCTATGCACTGCAGTGCATCTTGACGCTTCATAAAATAACTACTGAGGATAGCATCACAGTTTCCTTGTGTTGCCTTTATAGTAAATATTTTCGTTGTCCTAAATGATAAATTGTGAGGCTACTGCATCTCAGAGATGGATTATGGGGAATTGGTACAACATCCTACCTATATACATTCATTTGAGGAATAACACGGTGGTAGAAAACTATCAGTTAGGCTGGGATGACTATGTTAGTCAGGAGCACCAGAACTAAGAGTGAGTTATGTGCAGGTTACCCCTGTGGCTAAGTACAGACGTTTAGTGGCATTAGGGGGCGTTTAAATCAAAGCAAAATGGCTGCCCCATATCAGCTAAGCCAGAAGATGGGGGGGTAGTTAGGATGGTGGGAGGGGTTCAGGATTCAGCAGGCTGGAGGGGATCAGGGGTTTGTCAGGGGATGGGCAGAAGGTTCAACCCATGAGGGGTGGGGGGCGGGTGTGACCTGTGGGTGTGTGGGCAGGCAGTCATGACCCATAGGTGGGGTGGGGTCCCCCCTGGTGAACCTACAACTGCATCCATCCCACCCCTCCCCAGCTGAGACTTACTTGTTCAGCTTCAGCAGCAGTGTATGCTGGTGAAGTGGCTGCATCCTGAGTGGTTTGTAGGATGGGGGTTGAGAGGGCTGGCTTCTGGGGGCAGGGAGGGGAAAGCAGAAGGGTAGAGGGGCAAAAAATAGCCCAGTGTGGGGGGTAAAAAGAGCAGCCTTGCAGCTCTGGCCAGTGGCTGGGTTTTCTGAGCTCTGGGGCTGCTCAGGGAGAGTGTATCAAAATTCAGAGCACTGGTTTGACCTGAATTGATTACGTTTGATACTACATAGATCCAGGTTCATCTTAAACCAGATTCTGCAATTTGTAGACTGGTTTCTGTGCATGGAACTTCTGTACAGTTACAGGTTTAGATTGATTACTGGTCACTGAGACTGGGTGTGTAAGTGTAAGTTCAGCACTAGGATGAGCTAAGTTTAAATTGGGCAGCCATTTTGAACTTGATTTAACCTCCCCAAATGTCTGTATTTGGCCAATGAGTATCAATAAAACCTGCTAAGGGCTTGTATTCTTCTCAATCTTTCACAAATGCTACATGAAAAAAATAGGAATCTTTTTATAGAGATGTACATAGTCTAACTTGGGTTTGTTAATGAACTCCTACATCTTTAAAGCCAGGTGGAAATAATAGCAACTATGTGGACATTTTTACTAGAATCCAGCCTACCCATGTATCTTTCAGTAGTGAGTGTATTGAATAGCTAGAAAGCTCAGACTCCTTTCACATGTTCTAAATATTAGTCATGGTTCACACATAATTGGTGTTCTAATTAATCAGACACAAGTAACATGCTAGTTGATCACTTGTTTGCAAGAAGAATGTAAAGAATTTGTTTTTGTTGAAAACAATTTATCCTGTTGGGAAACACCTGCTAGTGTTTCACGTCTCATGTTTGTAAGCCATTCTGCTCGTGCAGGGTTGAATTAATGGGGATCATATCAGCAGATCCAATAGGAAGAGGATTTGGTTTTGAGAAAGCAGCTGCATGTGAATAATATAGATGTAGTTTTTTTTACTCAAAACTGTTCACAAAGTTATCTAGAAGAGAAAAGCCTAACTAAAATGATTTCTTTGCATGAAGAAAAGATGCTGCCCACTTCTTTTGAATCAGTATTAATTCTGATGCCAAAAATGCAAGTGGAGTTCTTGAGTTTACCCCTTAGCCCTCTTTAATTCTTAGCTCTAATTGCCTACCACCTCTAATCAAGTCTTCGGTACTTAAATTGTTACTGAACATATTTGGGATTATAATTTTTATTCCTGATTATACAATGAATATGCATCGTCAAATATTCATTATCTGATCATGACTAAAATGAATAATCCCCAAAAGATGTTTTGTAACTGTTTAAACTACCATGGATTTTAATGAAGAGAATTAATGATTTAAAAGTGAGTCAAGGGGCCTGATCATTTTCCTTTTCAAGCCTGTGAGTGTTTTACCCCTGACGAAGTGAAGCAGAACAGGATCCTGTGCCTGTTGAGTGCACAGGAATCCATTGCATGATTTGTTCTTCAGGGTAAGGCTGTAAAGTATACACAAGAGAAATATGAATTACTTTGCAGAGACTGATATTTTCACATCAGTCATAGGAAAATGTTTAAAAAAATTACTCTGGACCTATATACTAAAATAAGCCAATCTTGGTTTGCAGTTTCAGAAAATGGCGAAAAGCAAGTTACTGGAACCCGAAAGTGGCTATCCATGAGTTCTGAAGGAATAAATTAGAATAAAGTTAAATAAACTGCTGACAGAGGTGAAAGCAGTCATCTAATAATGACTACTAAACAGGAGAATTGAAGGACAGTATAGTTTGACTCTTTAAAACAAAACAAGTGTTAGCTAATGAACCTGATTTCTGTAATTGGAGGATGGTTAAAACAGTGGAAGCACCTAGCATGTAGATGAATGTGATATGAAAGACAAAACAATATAGCTTTTTTAAAGGAAACCATAAGCTCGTCTATGTCATGCTACTTCACCATAGCAACATGTTATGGTGACGTAGTGTCCATTGGCAAACACCGTGACGCTGCAGCTATGTTGTCATAGCAACGTGCTCCCTCAGTATAGTGCATTGCTACAGTGATGTAGCAGCTAAAAATAAGTGTGCCACACACATAGCACCATAATGGCTGTTACTGCACTGTCATTTAGTATTTCCAGAAGGAAGGTACTAAATGACAGCGCAGTAACAGCGGCACCATAGGGACATATGCAGATGTACCCCATGACTATTTAAAATGACTTATTTTAGTAAATGATGTGTATATGGGAATTAGGGGACAACATTGGATATCTTAGTCATTTTTAAAACCTTCTGAAATTTATCACAACAGGTTATTAAAGTGTCATATGACAAATGGTAAAATTCTGTTAAGGACTAGAAACTAGTTTAGAGGTAGAGAGCAGAGTAAATAGCCTATTATTTAATATGGAAAATGGTTAATGGTTGGTGCCCTAAATTTTGATACTATCTCTGGTGTTAAAGAATTTGGCATCAGTTGAAAAAATTGATAAAAGCCTGTGAGAGATGTCAGAGAGATTAACAGCTAGTGTATTTGTGACAGTTGAGGGAGTCTGTCTACATACAACTTATGAATTCTGTTTTATATCATGAACTATCTGTACGTACTTACATCAACCTACAAACTCCATTTTGATTGTATGCCTGGTCTGATGTCCTTCCCTGTTGGCCTTTTACTTCCGCCTTGGAATGAAGTTCCAAGAGGTTCTGACACACTAGAAAGTTTTAAAATTTTGATAATCTTTTATTCAGATGAAGGCAGCCTAGTCTACTGGACTGGCTGCTTCCTGAAAGGACATATCCATCCAGTCAGACTGGTAATCTGGCAACAGTTTACATGTTGGGAAGCTGTTGAGATTTACCAGGGTGGTCATCTGACAAAGTAGAATGGACATGTATAAAAGAATCAGATATGTCTGGAACATCTCTTTCTGACTGACTAGAACAGGGAAGAGGCACCTGCTGGTATATGTTATCTACATAACGGTTGTTTTTAGGGCTAGGGACAGAAAGTACACATAAACCAGAGTAAGTGATCAGAAACTGGTTCAAATCGGTAACACAACAGAACTTCAATGCATGTAAACCACTTTCAAAATGGCTGAAACTGGTTTATGATGAACCTTGATGGGTGTAGTATCAGACCTAACTGATTTAGGTTAAATCAGTTTATTGAAATTCTGTCCCAGATCCCCTCCAGATTCAAGTTAACTCACAGTCCTGCACCATTGCAGGATGCTTTGCATGTGCCCTACAAACCCCACCTAACAGGGTGGGTAGGCTATCCTTGGCCCAAGCTATCTGTTCCAGCTCTAGCACCCCATGGCTGCTGGCCTGGGCCATTGCAGATATGTGGCTACCTTTCAGAAATCAGAACTGAATGTCTGTTCACTTGCTTATCAGTTCAATATATTCAGTTTAGATTAACCTGAGAAGATTGAACTGATTCAGCCTCAAGCTTTTTGACTGTCTGCTTAGCCTAGATGTTCTTTTGTAAAGCCCATGTCTGTTTTCTTCAACTATTGTGTATCTCTGAGGACATACACTCTCAACCAGGTTCCCAGCAGAGGGTGTATTTAAGTGACCAGGGCACTTGGTAAGAGGAGGGATCGGTACTAGTTCAGGGGCCAAAGATGACTAGGTCATGGACCCTCCTTTCAAGGAGGGATATCAAATGGTCTGTGCCATGGAAGGCTGCCAGAGAAGTAGAATCAGAGATGGCAAATGAAGCCTACTATAACGAAGAGGTTATTAAAGGAGCCAAAGTGTGGGTTCATATTCAGTACCCTGCTCAGTTTCCACCAAGGAAAACTTAACCAGGTTGAAGGCATAAATAATCTGATAGTAGATTACATTCATTCTTGGCCAATGTGTTTTATGTTGCATTTTCACCTTAGGGGGTTCTAAATTAAGTGCATTCCACAGAAAAATAACCTACCTTTTCATTTGGACTTCTTAGTTAAAACCTCTACTCTCTGTCTAGTAATGCTGAAAAAAGCAAACCAAAATATTAGATTACACAGACATTGAAAATATTAGGTTCAGTTACTTTAAAATGTCTGAGGGAGCATGGTAAAATACACAAAATAAAAGGGATGGTTAAGATAAACTGGATCTCTTACTTAATTATAGTAATTTAGAAATGAACTGACAATAGACCTGAAAGGCAACACTTTTTAAGTGAGGCAAAGAAAATACTTTTGAATATTAATACTAACCACTTTGAAGACAGTGGATAGATAGGAGAGTTTGATACTGTAAAACAATATCTTGATACAGTGTGACAATGCCTTTGTTTCTAAAGATGGATGATGTTGAGGGATAACTTGCCCACCAGATCCTATTGTCTGTCAAATCTATCCTTCTGGCATTTTTGACATACTCCCATTCTGGGACATTTAACTTTGAAATTCAAATGACAATAGAAGAAAACGTTCCAGTTGAGCTTTACAGCTGAACCTGACATAAGCAACTTACTTGTATAAATGACAGTAAACATTATACACCATGGCTATAAATTGAGCTAAGGCAGAAAAATAATGTTGCCTAATTAAAAAGGTATATTTTTTTAAAAACCTTGTGGAATACGAAATGCTTAGTGCTGACTGAAACTGACAAAATGCGGGCAGGTACTGTGGAAGCCTTGTCAAACTTGTGGCTTTGTTAATGTACCTCTGCCCTGAAGCACATCAGCCTCTGCTTTTGCAGTTCTGAGGTAACTTTGTAGAAATTACTTGTTATGCTTGTGAACCAGACAATTAAGGACAATGACCAAAATACCTTTGAATTCATTCTGGCATTTTCTATTGAGTTATAATGCTGTTAATCTAAGATCACTGACTTAAATAACAGTTGAGAATACTGAGGTTTATTTTCAAATGAACTCAAGTCAGCTGCTTTGAGAAATATGATTCATAATCACCTTGGTATTTATCCATTTTCTTAATCTACATATCGTAGAATTATGCTGATCTATTAAATCTGCTAACAACAGTGATCATATGCTTAGGACACCTTTGTGTAAATACTAAAACTGATTCAAGAGGTAAAACACGAATTCTTTTGAGACCTAGTATGCTGCAGTTTCCTTTTGGCATTATCTTTAATATGCCTTTCTATCACAAATATATAAAAGATAATAATCCCTCCATTATTTCCTGTAAAGTCTATAAAATGCTACATGTTCAAGACAGATGTGAACATTTTGCAAAAGTACGTGAACCATAAATGCTGTTTTGATGAGTTACCTTGTGCCATCTAACATATAAAATTACTTGGAATGCTAACCAAAGTATAAAAATACTTGAAGTTTAAATTGTATCATTAAAAAAACTTAAGCAATTCCATTTAGCTTGGCTTTCTAAAAGTAAGAAAACAAGGTAATCCAGTATCTTGAAGGCAACCTCAGACTTGCAATGACTGCAAAGTGGTGCCATTACCATTTAAAATAAAATTTGCACAAAAATCTGCATGATGCATATTCTGCTATTGGTAGTAAGCTACTGGCAATTTTAAAATATCACTCCTAAATGTGAAATCAGTAAGAACAACCATATTTTCATGGAATGTTGTGGGAGAGGGACACTCCAATGAATGCAACTTCTTCAACAACTGGATGTTCCCATGCAACATTTGACAGAAAATAGGAACATTATTGCACTAGGCTTAAGAACCTGAAATTGAAATTGAGTAGAACTTGGCTGAAAACAATGATTTTGGTAGCCTCATTTTCAGTTCATATACTGAAAAATGAAAGAGGGACATTATTAGCAAAAACAGGGGAGAGAGATGTTTCTTTTAAGTAGCCTGAATCAGGTTTTGTCAATGTCTACATAGATAAAGGAATTTGCTTCTTCAAAATCAATCACTTTAAAGAGCATATCTTCTAAATTAATTCTTTACTCTCAATGATTCCTCACATAAAAGAATTTCTCCATGGCATTTTGTTAAATTGCACTCTTCACAGCAGTTAAGTATTTTGAGCCTGATATCCTAAAATATTCAGTCTATACTGGGTACATACAGGGTGTGTGTACACAAAATAATCACTTTGCCAACTACAGAAATGCTAGAAAACACCATCTGTTAGGTAGTTGACAGCAGGACTGTGCAACAGTTTAGATGTTGATGATAACCAAAGGGAAATGAACACTGTTGAATTATGATCGTTTCAGTGGTACCTACAAAATATATATACAGGTTTCATGCAGTTTATGTATTGGCAGAAGCCATGAAAAGATGTTGACTTATGCTTACTCATCTCATTTATGTTAGGCTTTCCTTTCAAGGCCCAGGACTTTTGTATTCAATAAATCACTTGAATGTAGGCTAATCATATGAGTAGCCCTGTGATTTTAAAGACTTTTCATGTCCCATTAAACTTAAGCATGCCTTTTACTAGATCAGGGCCAAAAACCCACTATCTTGTTTTCTTGCTGTTTAATAACCTAAACACTATTTAAATGTGGGGTTATGGTATTTGTTTTTCAAGGAATCTACCTTTAGGCTATTTTATTATATGTTTTTAATGATGATTGATAGGACAAATACGTGTTTAACCTGCCGGAATAAATAGCAAGAAAATCATTCAGAGCTTTCAAGGTCAGAAAACATTTTCTTTCCTCCCTCCATTCCTCCCTCCTTTTCATGAACATTATGTAACAAATAAGCTATAATTAAAGCTATAGGGCTGCTCTGGCATACTCAGTAGAAAGAGATTGATATGCCTGTTATAACAAGGATCCTTTACTTAATATATTGGAATAGCTTCTTGGCTAATGGTGCTATTAATCAATTGTAAAAATCACAATTTAGCATGGTATTTATCAGTCTGAAGTAAAGACAATATCAGTGTACAGTGTACATTGGTACACTAGTAGTATTAAGTGCTGGCAGCAAATCGGAGCTTTATAATAAGGTAATTCCCTGCTGAAATCTGTAGAACTGGTGAGTCTCCAGAAAGCCACTAGAGCTATTTCAGTAAAATCTATTCTTATAGTGGAGTCATCCTATAATTTTGAGAAGAAACATGCAGTGGTATACAGGGCAGGTCTAGAAACAATGGTGATGCCAATGGAAAAGTGGCATGTAGTTAGTAGCAGTTAGTACCAACTGCTATTGTGCTATAAGGATTCCTGGACAGTAATATTTGCTTTGTAAATCTAAGATTTGTTTTTAGGAGGGTGCGGGAGGAGGAGCGGGAGCTGGCCATTAGTGCTATTTTGAAAAACACTCGTCACAGACATGCTTTAGATGCTTTAGACAATTTACATGGATGACAAAGCCAGTGCTGTAGTTAGACATACACTCCTGTCACTGGACAGACCTATGAGGTGTTGAGTGCCTATGACTCACATTAGATCTTGTGACATGTCACTGAAGTCAGGAATTTTGTCCATGCTTCATTAAATCTGATGCTGCTCTGACTAGAGACCAAGACTGTCACATTTGGATGCTTAGGACTTTGTTCAGAATTTGCTATGACATTAATGAAATTCATTTCTGAATGGAGAACTAGCATAAGCTGCTTTGGGTATTCAAGTGAGATATGAGAGGTGGCTTTACTGGCTGTCCATTTGGGGATCAGTTGAACCCTCTATGCATTGAACATTGACTGTATCCTTAATGAAGGCTATACAGGTATACTGAGAAAAACAAAACAAAACATTACTGACATTTTTGTATTTCTTTTGAACTGTAACCCATACATGATGGCAAGGCAGTCCAGTGTTGAACCTATTAACCATCTCACCTCCACCACTGATTTATTAGATGGGTCTTTCCTTTTGATATTTATGTTGGAGTTCATTGTGGATATTGTACAGGAATATCCCATGCAGAAGACGTTACTTACATCAAGACTGAGTGAAGGGAAGGTATCGATTAACTGGAAGCCATTAAAAGCTGCTCATAGTCCAGCAAAGTTTGTGGGCCACCATTATCCAACCCTTGGAGGCCATTTTAAAAAGAAGTATTTCCTGATAATACCTGTGATTTACTTGTGCCCAGTCCTGCTATGCCATGGAAAATATCTGCGGTCACTTATTGCTCAATCAGTGGAAGCTCCTTGTTGGCAGTGGAAATGAGCATCCCCCGGCCTGGTTTTATTGCTTGGTGATATTCAGTTCCAGAAAACACTGGAACCAGTGACATTTTGAACCAGTGACCCAGTGCTGTTTGTGAGCCTGCTCAGTTGGAGCGATATTTTGGTGGGAAGTCACTGAGGTGTTTGTGAGAGACTCCAAATTGTTACCTTTGAGAGATAGGTAAAGGGTTGAGTGTGCCAGGGAGTGCTGAGTGCACAGGCAAGTGTCGTGTGCACCTGCGAGTCTGATTGGTGGCTCCTGTGTGAGTGACAGCTGGCTGTCGGTGAGTGGTATGAAAGGGACAGATCAGAAGAGATCTGGGTCCCTGTCCCTGCCTGTGAGTGTGAGTCTGTTTGGTTGTGTATGACTGGAGGGTTTGGGAGGCCGAAGGTTGTCACAGCCTGGTGTGTGTCAGCAGTGGGGCAGGGGATCGGCGTTGATCATGTGGAGAGTGTGAGAGCTCATAAACTGCCCAAGGAGGGACAAGCCACCGGATGTCTGTGCGTGCGAGTGGGTGAGGACTGGGGCAGTCAATCCCCCTCTGTGTGTGTGGTGTGCTGTGGGTGAGGTCCTGGGAGGACTATATCCCATGGGCATGTTGTGTGAGAGGGTGTGTGTGTGTCAGCGACAGTGCACGTGTGAGAGAGGTTGCACTCTAGCACCAACTACAGGATCTCTTGTGTTCTTCTCTTTTGGTCATTAATATTGGGGCATTGCTGTTTATTGTATCTTGTTTGCTAATTGGTTGTCGTTCTTATTGTGGTGCAATATAGTCATTGTTTACCCCTTCTCTTATCTCAGGTGTTTCATTACTAATCAATTAGCAGACACTAGGTGGGGTTGGGTGGTAAACTAATACCTAGTGGTAAAGCTCCTCAAGTCCACATTTTGCTGCAACCCTGGGCTCCAAGGATTAACAACCCTCATTATTTGCATTTATCAATTCTAAATTTTAATTGATTGGGGAAGTCATGCTTTTCATACTGGAGAAGCATACAGTTTGCAGTTATGAACCTATGTGAAACCTAGATTCCCTAGTGTATCCCATAATTCTTTGGGTTTATGTAAAGGAAAAGAGATGTAGACACTTTTTCAAAGGACACTCTAAGTGTACAAAATAGAACTGCCTTTGTTATAAAATTAGTCTCTCTTTCAGTTTTTGGTTGGTGAATTGTTCTTAATATAATATTTCCTATTTCAAATGTTTACTTCAGATACCCCCATTTGTGTCATGTGTCTGGTCATTGCTGCTCTCAGATGGGATTTCTGACAGAGGAGAAAAATGAATAGCTCTTTATAATATTAATTTTCAGAAGAAGAATAATTTATTTTACTATAGACAATAATAGTATTATGACTATGGATAATTTACTATAAATAATTTATTTTACGATACTATTTTAATATGTCCTGTTAAAATCAGCCTTGCAGGTGAATGAATATGATCGCATGAATTATAGTGCGTTGAACTTTCTGTTTATTTACATGAGAATATCTGTGGATGAAGGGTTTTTTAGTTGTTTTTTTTAAATTTTGTTTTATTTTCCTGTTTGAAAAGAAAAAACACAGGCCTGTTTTTCCTCTTACTATTATAAAGGTGATAGAAATTCTAAAAAGTGTATCAGTTAACTTTGAATTCACGGTGTATTAGTTAAATTTGCTCCCTCAGTTGTAGAGGAACAGATTGATGAGTATGTGAAAAAGGCGCACACGACAGAAAAAGTAAAAAGAGCATCCTATAGCAGTTTCATCATTTGCTATTGTATGTTCTTTTCATTATCCAGCGGTTCATTGGCATCTTGGTTCATTGATTTGTCAGCAGGATTACCCGTTGTTGTTATGACCGCGAGCCGTAACAAGATGTGAGCAAATGGTGTAGAATGTGGTGCAAGCAGAAAGAGTATGAGTGGTTTGTCTCCGTTACTGGGACAGGTTAAAATACCTGTCCAGGCTGCACTTCTTTGACAGAAAAATATTCCTTAAATTCAGCTTCGGTCTCTATGGTTGACCTCTTGTTTAGTCATAAGATAAATTTGCATAATTAAAGATAAATTTCTAGGCTTTATTAAAGGATGGAAAAGAATAGACTGGGTTGTGTAAGAACTTTCATGGGAAGAGCCACTGGTGCAATACAGGCCCACCACTGTTTATAGACATTGCTGTTTAATATTTTTACATAAACCCAGGCTGCTAGAATGACAATTAATTTTTTCTTCTCTGCATATTCTTCTGCTAACTACATATTCTCTTCTATTGTAATTCCCTCTTAGACTATCGGTGCTAACATTTTCCTTAAATATTCAGATTACATAATCTGTTTTGGCAAAAAGAGTTTTTTAATGAGATTTCAAGTTATCATAGCTGCTTTTGTATCCTGCTTTCACATCAGAAATGCCAGTGCTACTTAAATTGGCTAATGAAGCAGGACAAACTTGGTACCTTTGCAGGTTCTCTGTCCAGTTTCTTCTTTAGTTTGTCTGTGAGGTGTATTGATATTTATCTTTAGAACAATTTGGAGCAAAACTCCATCTGTAACCTTGTGCACACAGCTCCCACTGGCACTAATGTAAAGCACATTCATGTTTTCAGGGGTCAGATTGATCCCTTAGAAGGACATTCCCCACTTAATCATTGCTTTCAAGGTGCAAGAGATTAGATTTTTCAGTCAAGGTATTTGACAGCATTCCCTTCTAAGTTCGCATTCATTCTTTAATGACTGTAATAATCTTACTTTTTAAGCAGCATGGTTATTCAAAGCCAGTGGTGAAACATCAATTGAGGTCTGTCTGGTAATCGCAATGGGTTCTCGGTGGCTCATTTCTTCAGCTGTCATTTGTCAGAACACACTCATGTAATCTTAATGAACAACGTGCAAAGCCATTAAAAACTCAATTATGGCTTTCTTTTTACTGCAGACGTGAGAAAATGCAATCATAACGTGCTGATGTGTAAACACAATAGCCACCATCTGCTACGAAGTAGCATTTCAGCTCCAAAAAGAGGATATATGTTGCAGATGTATCAATAATAGGAGGCTTATCAAGGCATCGTTATGCACCAAAGGGAAAAAATGGAAATTTATGGCTAGCTAGAGAGCACTTCATGGTTTAATTCCCCAATTTTCAGTGGTATGTTCAATAACTATGTGAGAGTGTCATTTTATGTTCCCCGTTATTGTAGTGGATTTTTAAAAATGAATTTATTTACTGCCTTTCCTTCCTCCTTGTTCCTGATGGCTCTGAACATAACAGGTTCACTCTTTGATTTTCAGGAAGCTGGTAGTAACAGCAAGATATTAATTAAGCCAACTTGTTGATCAAAGAACTCTAAATTAAGTTGACCTAATATTCAAAATGTTTTAATAGACACATACTCCATTGTCCAATACATATAAAGGCATACTTTTTTGTACTGAACAGATAACTTTTTCAGTGCCTATTTTAAAATATTTTAACTTTCCTGATAAAAGTAAGCAAGCTAGCAATGGGGGTGTGTGGTAGGGACAGGGTCCCAGCTCCTGCCATGCTCCCGTGGAAACAGCTCTGCTGGCAAAGGAACTCACCCATTTGGTTCTGGACAAGCAATGTGGCTCAGGAACCCAAGCTTCAGGAACCCAAGCTTCAGGGATCTGGCCTGATTGATCCATGGCAGATAGTGGGCCATTTAAAGGGAGGATGCTGTGGGAAGTTTGGTGTTTGGCATCCCCAGTAATACACCTGAGTGGAGGCAGCAGGGAGGAGGAGGAACGTGGAGGGGCAACCCAGCATGCAGGGTCCTCAGGAGCTGCAGAGAACGAGACAAGCCTGAAAGAGATAAGTAACTGGGGAAAGGGGAGGAGAGGAAGGACAAGAGACCCAGTCCTCACAGAAGCCCAGGCTGGTCATCCAGGGAAAGAATCCCTGTGGGAAGCAGTTGAGCCAGCCTATTGAGGAAGGAGGGAAAAGGATTGAATGAAAGGCCACTCGCATGATCAGGGGACAGCAGGGCAGGCCCTACGAGGACAGGCTACGGGACCTGAACCTGTTCAGCCTCCAAAAGAGAAGGCTGAGGGAGGATCTAGTAGCCTGTTACAAACTAGTCAGGGGGGATCAGCAGGCACTGGGGAAGTCCCTGTTCTCCCGAGCACTGCCAGGAGTGACCAGGAATAACGATCACAAGCTGGCAGAGGGTAGATTTAGGTTAGATATCAGGAGGCGCTACTTCATGGTCAGGGCGGCTAGGATCTGGAACCAACTTCCAAGCAAAGTGGTGCTGGCTTCTACCCTGGGGGTCTTTAAGAGGAGGTTAGATGAACACCTTGCTGGGGTCGTTTGACCCCAGTAATCTTTCCTGCCATGTTAGGGGGTTGGACTAGAGGATCTACTCAGGTCCCTTCCAACCCTAGAAACTATGAAACTATGAAAGTGGACTGCTTTGCTTTGGCAAGTAGGGACAGAAATGACCCTGGGGCTGCCAGCATAATGCATGGAGCATAGGCATCTTGCTGGTGAGTGAAGAGCCAGCCAGGGACACACTGCCAATGGCACAATAGACCCGGGGGGGAGGGGGGAGAGAGAGAGAGACCCAAGAGAGGTACCAGTTAATTTTGAGTTAGAAACCAATAGAGTGAGAAATGGCCCAGCTAGGGGCCCTACCTTTGATTTAAATCTCTCTGCAGTAAGGAGAATTAATAGCAAGAAAAGGGAAGGGTAAGAATCCTTAGTCCATCCATTTGATTTGAGGTAAAGAAAAGGGGGAAGGAAACTACAAGCCCCAAAAAGGATAATTGAGGAGGACTGAGGCAGAGGCCTCAGAACCTACAAGGGAAGAACTCCAAGGGATCTCAGAGAGATAAAGCTTCTTTGATTTGAGGAGAATATTCATAGAGTAGTGGGGCTGAGGAGGAACCAGGATGAGCTACAGTGAGCTGAGTGTCTGAAAGAGAGAGAGAGAGACCTGGACTATGTCCATTCACCATCCATGGAGAACAGTGAACACCCACCTGAGAGGAAAGGGGCAGGGTATATGGGAGGTTGGAGCCCTGCTGAAGATTCATGAACAGATCAGACACATGTGCAAGCCAGAACATCCATCCTCCAAGACATAAATTCCATTATGGCATGGCAGGAAAGTGGAGGTGGATACTCTGTGGTCTGAATAACTCAGTGTGGTTCCAAGGTGAAAGAATATGATATTCTTACAATGGTGCATTGGCCAGGAACCCTCAGAACTGGGACTAAGGCCAGGAGAGAGTGATTCAGCATGGATGTGGATCCAGGGACAGTGGGACTCATTCCACCCCAAGATTGGCACCAAACCCATGGCTTAGTAATCCAGTTGCTGCAAGCACAACAGGCTCAGATGGAAGAACTCAGTAGGGTGAGGACTAAAGAGGCCTGTACTCAGATCATGCTTCTGATGTAACAACAGAAACTGAGAAGATTGAGGCTCAGCAGGCAGTGGTGATTCATGCCACTGAGGGGCTAAAACTGCTGAAGATAATGGCAAAAGATGATATGGAAGCTTATTTAGAATCCTTTGAGAGGGCGGCTATGTGAATGGGGTGGGACAAGGCCTGGTGGGCCGGGCAATTGGCAACCTTACTAATAAGCCCTGCCCAAGCAGCCTACAGAGCATTGTCAAAACATGAGACCATGGATTATGGAAAGGGGAAGGCAGCCATCCTGTACTGGCCAGAAATTTCCCTGAAATATTACTGGCAGCAATTCCAGGCCAAAAAGAGAAGGGAAGAAAATCAACCCAAACTTCTAGCATAGCTCCTGAATAATCAACAGGCGGATTAAGCCCAAAGACAAGACCCTAAACAAAGTCCTAGAGATTTTTACACTGGAGCAGTTTATGGAAGACCTAGAGGAGGACATGCAAAGATGGGTGTGAAGACATCAACCTCAGATCTTAGAGGAAGTCTTACAACTGGCAGAGGCCTTCACTGCCATGGAAGGAGGAACCAGAAAAGGAAGACCTATCAAGACAGAACTGACCCTCATTAAGCAGGTGGAGAGAACCACCACCCCAATGAAAAAAAGTGAGGCCTCTTCAGGCCCATCCTGGACATTCAGACAGAACCATGGGAACCCGTCTGCTACAGATGTGGGACCCCCATGCATATCAGCCGGTATTGTCTCCAGTGGATGCATGAGTAATGGATAGGGGAAGAGACCCTAACAAGTTAATTGGAGCAGTCTCAAGAGAATACTTATAAAATGATGGACTGCAGTTTCGGACAGCAGAAGAAGATTGCAGGAATCCCAAAGCCAATGGTAGAGGCCAAGATTGATCCCATGATCATCCCTACTGTTATCAATTCAGGGTGTGCCAAGATGGTGTTAAAGGCTGGTGAAGTGCCCTCACAACTGAGCACAGAGGATACCCCAGTTAGCATGCTATGCATGCACAGGAAATCCTATACATATCATGGGGAGGACAGAAGAGCTGGCTGTCGGGATTGCCCAGAATCTGCCCTGCCCTGTTCTGCTAGGCTGGGACTGGCCCTACTTCCCTGAAGTGCTCAACAGCCTATGGACAAAAGATGGGTGATTCACTCCAGGAAAGGCAGGGAGGGGCCACTGGAAGTGTTGACAGGCAATGAGCCTGACCATGCAGAGGTGGAGGGACCACCAGAGGGGCTAGATATGGATAAGATCATTGTAGAAGGACATTTCCAAGATCAAGAAGACGAGCCAATGTTCCATCACATGTATGAACATAGAAAAAAAAAATGGAAGGCAAGACAGTTCACCTGGTCCTGGCCCAAGGTTACCCCCATTATGAGGTAAGGGATGGGATCCTCTATCAAGTCAAGCAGGGACAGCTAGAAGGGGAGGAGATAGCTCAGATCTTAGTACCCCAGAAGTGCCAGCAAGCACTATTGCATACTGCCCATACACGCCCCATAGGGGAACACCTCAGAAGGGACAGGATGACAGCCTGAGTTCTACAAAGGGTGTACTGGCTGACCCTAAACAAGCAGGTTGAATGCTGCCAGATATGTCCCAAGTGTCAGAAGGTATCTGATGTCATGCCTCTGAATATCCCATTGGTCCTCATACCCCTGAGAAACGCCATTTGAGAGAGTAGCCTTAGATATTGTGGGCTGTTTTCCAAAAAGCACAACAGGATACTAATATGTGCTAGTCTTCATTGACTATTCCACCTGGTATCCAGAAGCTATTCCTCTAAGGTCCATCACTGCCCTGAAGGTTCCAGAAGAGCTAATGAAATGGATCTCAAGGATGGGGATACTGAGGGACTTATTGACTGACCAGGAAACAAATTTCATATCCAGGGTACTAAGAAGGGTATATGCAACTACAAGAATGAGGCATTTGTGCACATCTATTTATCACCCTCAGACAGATAGGCTTATAAAACGATTTAATAGGATACTGCAGGGCATGATACCTGCATGTATCCAAGGGGACTTAAGGAAGTGGAACTTACTAATCCCAACACTATTATTTGCCATCAGGGAGGTCCCTCAGGCCTTGACAGGATGCTCTCCCTTTGAGCTGATGTATGGCCATTGGCTTTGGGGACTCCTACACCTCGTATGCAAGTGTTGGTGAGGAGATGAACAAACAAACAGTAAGACCCCACAGTGTGTGAGGGAGTTATGGGAGGAGTTAGACCAAGTGAGACAGAAAGTTTGGAAATGGCTACAAGAGAGCCAGACCTATCAAAAGGAGCAGTAGGATAGGAGGACAAAAGAGAGGGAATGCCAGGTAGGGTACTCCTGCCTGATAATGAGAAGAAACTACTCTCCAGGTGGCAAGGGCCTTTCCAGATAGTCAGAAAAGTCAGCCCAGTGAATTACAACGTCAAACAACCCAGATGGAGGAATCCATGCCAGATTTATCAAGTAAACCTCCTAAAGAAATGGGTGGAGCCCAAAGGTGGCTAATGAGCCTGTCAGCGGGTCCATCAAGTACCCCCTCTATCCTTGTATTTCCCACCTGCCATGACTTGGATCTTAAAGAAATGAAATAAGGAGGAAGTGGTTGTTACAGGAGGAAGTACCCGCAGGAAGTAGCACCCTGAAATAAACTTACTTTTAGTGCTTTTATTCAGTGGTTGGCTGTTGTTAGCAGGAAACTCCCTGTTTGTGGGAGATCACAGTCCAAAGGGTTAATCTCGGGGTCTCCAGCCTCCTGGCCAGCCCCTGTTCTAGTGTTACAGTCCATGGAAGCCGCGGCCTTTATCTAGTTACCCTATTAGCGGCTTGTTACGATTGCGGTTAGTCCTATCATTGCTGCTAATGAGCCAATTAGTGGGTTGTTACAGCTTCCACCTGTGGCTTTCTCCAGCAGAGCCAGCATGCAGGCTCCACAGCTCTCCCCTGATCTCCTGGTCCTCAGCGTCTCACTCCCCTTGGGGGGGGGGGGCGGTCCTAGAGTCCCCTGGACTCTTCAGGGGTCTGGGTAGGAGTCCTCCCCCTCTTGCCACCTCTTTGACTCACCATAGCCTCCCCGATCTTTGATGTCAGCCTCTGCTCCAGCCCTCAGCGAGGCTCCGCTTCTCCCCGCACTCACCACCGTTCCTGTTGAGTCAAGCTCAGCTGGTGTCTGGGCTCCGGTATCCCTTTGCTCCCTCTGATCCTGAGTCGGGTCTCACTTCCCCGATCCTTCTCTCTGGAGGCTCTCTCTCTTGCAGCGCCTCTCTGTGCTTTCCACTGTGGTGCCTGAAGGCGTCCCTCCTCCTCTTCCTCTCCGTCTTATCCCCTGGAGTCTAGTCGCCATTGGCTCCTTAAGGGCCAGGGCCTGCCCTCCTCGCAGGGGAATTATCTCCGGCTGCCCCTGTTCCCTTAGCAACAGAGTCTCAATGGAGACCCTGTTACAGAGTCCACTACCTGACAAGATGGAGTTAGGTCTGGAGTGGAATGGAGGGAAGTCCAAGAAAGAGGATAGAGTTCCAAACATGGGGCCCAAATGAGACAAGCTTCAGCTGGTGCATGAGCTCAAAGACATGTTTATTGAAGAGCCAGGAAAAGCATGAGGGGTAGAGCACAGAATTATGACACTCCCACCCCAGGTTGTGTACTTTGTGAGCACTGGAGGCACTTACCCCAACACCTGTATGAGCCAGTGTGAGCAGAATTAGACCAGATGCAGAAAAGGGAGATCATGGAGGAGTGTTGGAGTCCTTTGAGGATTCCAATAAGGATTGAACCAAAGTACCATCTGACTACGTATTGACTTTAAAAAGGTAAACTCAGTGCCTACTTTTTAAGGTGATCCCCCCACCTAATTATCTTGGGTGGAGGATGTGCAGCAGGGACAGGGTCCAATGTGCAGCAGGAACAGGGTCCCGGCCCCTGCCACATTCCTGTGGAAAGAGCCCTGCAGGTGAGGGAACTCACCTGTCCTGGTTTGGACATGCAGCAGGGCTCAGGTAGCTGGGAGAGCACAGCTGATTGCAGTCCTGGGAGTGTGGGATCCCGTGCTCCAGGTAACCAGCCCTGATTGGCCCACGGCAGGCAGTCTACACCCCTTCCCATAACCAAAGGACACATAGTCTCTCCCTTCACAGAAGCTCTGCTTTGTTTTCACTAGAATATTTTCTATGGCAGTCTGTGCTTGCCTTTCTAAGCCTGGTACCTGGCAAATTCACAAGGTGTCTTCATCATGTATTGTTCTTCTTCTCAAAATGTCACTAAGATGCTACAGGCAATGCATTTCAGAGCAATTACTGTACTACACTCTGGTGGAGAAAATATACTACTGTTATTAGCATTTATATGGTAGCTTTCATTCAAGGTTCTTGGTAGGAGGGTAAGTATCAAGTCTTCATTTTATTTATGGGAAAAACAAGGCAGAGTGCATGTACTGTCAGAGATCAAACAAGTGAATGGCATAACCTGGATTAGAAGTGTCATCTGGCTCCATCTCAGTTTCTAAACCACAAAACCACACTGTCTCTCTTAGCCTATCAGTATTATGTCTTCTGACAATAGACAAGGCTAAGTCAGAAGGTTTGTATCCAGCTTTAAATTCCCCCAAACTGGATTGTTTGGGTGGGAGTTTTAAAGGCATGGTATTAACTTAATCCAGTTCTAACTGAAATTAAGCTTGAGTTCTGTTATAGGTTAAATAGGCAGCAAGTAAGGATCAGCAATTAAGTTTTTGAATTCAGAGCTCAGATTTGTGAACGTCCTCATTTCAATTTTGAAATGTCTTGTTTCACGTCCATTTCTACTTCGAATACCTCAATGTGTGTAATGGAATTGCTGCAAAGCCTCTGCTTGTTACTTTTCTTATTGGATAGTGACTTTTCCCAGCTTTTCTTCCACTGTAGCTGAATTTTTCAGTGCCTCAGGAGTTTGCTTAGTATAAAAGAATATCGTATAAAAAACTGACTTCCTTCAAAATCTGTGCCTCTTGATCCTTTATAAAACATACGTGTCATGTGAACATGGGGGAAAAAAGAGTTTGTAGGTAGAAGCTGCTAGTACCCATCTGGCTCATTTGTGTGTCTTTCACACTCTTGCAGTATGGATTAGAAAGGGAAAGGGAATGTCAAAAGGTTAGAAGTGAGCCTAGCCTTCCAAACTCAATCTTCTATGAACTGCCAGAGAGAAATACATTAGTAGCATGACTTGGCAGCAGCACTGGAACTGAGAATGTCAAGAGGGCTGTATTTGATTAAAATTTATCATGCCTGGCTGCTGAAAAACAGAATTCCCCCATCCTTGAATATTTTTTCACAAGTTTTTCTACATGTGTCTGTGCACAAACAGAGGCAGATCTCTTAAACAGAATTGACTCAAATAACTCTTGTAATGGCTTTTATTATTGCTCAAGTTTGTCACCCTAATGCATCTGAGCAGGGATGATTGAGACACAGTGGGTACATCTGCACGTGCACTTTACTGCAGAGCTGACTAATTAGCTCCACAGTAAATCATCAGTGTCTACGTGGGGACGTCCACATGAGCATGCAGGTGCCTCTTGCCCTGCCTCAAACCCCTTTGAGAAGGGGAAACAGGCACGTGCAGAAACAAAAAAATGTTCCAAGCACTGCAAGAAAATTAGACCCCAGGATATCCAGGGGTCTAAAAAAAGCAACGTTTAAAAAAGCAGTGCACAGGACGGTTGGGGACTGTGCCCTGAGGCAACGGGAGGCTGGGTCCTCCATAGAGATGCTCTGGCTACCAGAGCATCTCTATGGTTGCCCCTTGCCCTGGTGCTGAAAAATGCGGTGTGCAAGGCCATATTGTTTCAGCACCAGGGCTCTGGTGCCAGTGAGTAGGGGTTGGGGGGCTGGGG
>NW_017729017.1:2548061-2548429 GCF_001723915.1 Gavialis gangeticus
CCATCCCTGCACCCCCCATACTTTAAAAAAAAAAACAAAATAACCCCGGTACTTACCAGCAGTTGGAGCTGCTGTCCAGCTGCCTGGGGCCCCGTCCGCACAGTGCGGGGCAGGCTGACAACCCCAGTGGCACCAGCCTGAGCCCTCCTGCCCCTTCGCTGTCCTGTGCTGCCTGGTGGGGCTCTGCCAGGAGGCCCTGGAGCCCCCCCACCCCTGCTTCTAAGGTAAGCAGAGGCTTTTTTTCCCTATTCTTTTTCTGGGTTTTTTTTTAAAGTGATGGTGCCTGGGGTTGTGGGGGTAACCTTGGGGGCCTGGGGGTGCAAGTTGAGAGGTGAGGCTGGGTGGGGAAGCCATTGGGGGAGTCTGGG
>NW_017729017.1:2553429-2556132 GCF_001723915.1 Gavialis gangeticus
CTGGGGGTGCAAGTGGGGGATGGGGCCAGGCACGGCAGCTGTTGGTGGGGCCACAGCAGCTGGCGGAGGATGGGGCCAGGTGGGGCAGCAATCAGGGGGCTGGGGTGGGGCATTTAGGTCTTGCAGGAGGGGGTGGTAGTCCCTGTGGGGGCCGTATCCCTTGTGTGGGGGATGAACCCCCTGTTGGGGGGGCGTACCCCAGTGATAGTGCTGAACCTCCTGTTGGGGGTCTGAACCCCCTTTTGGGGGACTGAACCCTCACTTGGGGGGGTGTAGCTCATCTGTGGGGGCTGAACCCCATGTTGGGGGGGCATAGCCCTTGTGTGGGGGACCAACCCCTTGTGTGGGGGCCATCGCCCTGTGGGAGGGCAGCATGAATTCATGAAAGCTGTGTTTAGAGTTCACTTTATTATTATGATAAGAGACTTGCTTTAACACTGTAGATATATCAATAAAACATTGTCCAACTGATCGCTGTCTGTGTCTCACTCTCCTTCTCTCTTTATAGTGGTCTTTTGTTTTACTTGTGGAGGAACGTGGATTTGGGGATATTTTACAGAGTGACTTCGGGATTTTTTTTATCAGGGATTTTTCAGTTTTCCGATAGGGAACACCAGAATTCCTGGTAGGGAGGCCAGTGGCAGGACCCTGAGTGCTCAGAGCTGGCACCCTGGACCCATCGACTGTGGCTGACCTCCTGGCCAAATGGGGCCAGGAGGACATGCTTTGACAGTTCAAAGCAGGCCACTACATCCAGAACATCTTTGGGCAATAGCTGCCCGGATGGCCAGGCACAGGGCACAAATGGCAGTAGTGCCGCACAAAGGCCAGCCCTGCAACCGCAGTCCACTGGTCCAGAGGGGCAGATGCCTGTACTGGCTCTGCAGTCCCCATCCGAATCTGGCAGGTGCACAGCAGGTCACAGCCAGGCAGTAGCCCCCACTGCCAGACAGCTGCAGTGGGTAGAGGGTGTAGGGAACTCCCAGGGCTTCTTCAGGAGTCCAGCTGGCACAAGGGGTAGTGTCCCTAGGTACCAATTGGCTGGGCCCCAGAAGCTCCTGAGACGTAGTAGCCCTGAGCTACTTGCCAGGGCAGTTTTTATACTGCTGGGGCCAGGACAGGGCAGCTTTTTGTACTGCTGAGGACAGCACAGGTACTGGCCCTGGGCTTTAGCTCCCCCTGGCTGCAGATCCAGGAGGAGCCAGGCAGGGTGATTTTGCCCCAAGTGGCACAATTTTCTCTACAACAAAGTGCATGTCCGAGCACGTGTGCTGAGGCAAAAAGGCCCAGTTAAAATTTGTACCGCTTCTATTTGAGCTGCTGCAAGCACATGTGCTTGCATGTGTGGACGCGCCCCATGTGTGCTCGTATTAGGGTGCAGTAAGCAAATTAGCTCTGCTTTAGGATAGTACTATCTGGGACAAATATTATCCTACATATCCAATGTTGGAGTGATTTAGTGCACCAAAATGCACGTGTAGATTGTAATTGGGGCTGGCTGGTGCATGAGGATGCTGCCTGACAGCTAGCCCTGCAGTGTAGCACCCTTGTGCCTGGATAGCCATTCTGCTGCCTGTCAATACCACTTGGAGCCTGAAGTTGCCCCCTTGACCCCCGGCCAGCCCAGGGCTGCTCTGCTCTGGTTCAAACACCTGCAGTTCCAGGCATTCATGAAGATGCTGTGCCCAGGAGCAGCTGGACCCAGTGCAAACTGTGCTGGAATTTATTGCTACATGCTAATTGTACATATAGGTGCACTCAGTGTGCATTAAAATAACTGCCTGGTTATTTGTGTTCCAGGCTATGTGTTGTTCATTACCTATGGCCATGGGGGATATGATGCAAGTTTCAGAGTTAACAGACTCATGAATTTGTTTCTTTTCATTTCACCATTTTCACTTTACCTGCTGCTTGTCATGTTCCTTCCTCTAGCAGTTTAACTTTTCTTGCTATATTATTTCTATTTGTGATGTCATTGTTAACACTACCATTGTAATTCTTCTGGACTGTGCCATATGGGAGGTGGTTTAGAAACTTACCATGCAGGGAAGCTGTATCAACACTTTGGATAGTGTACGTTGGCCACTTTGTAGAACTGTGGCACACTACCTTTAGGCCTTGTTACACCTTACACCAGGGATGGGCAAAATATGGCCCACAGGCCAGATCTGGCCCACCAGGACATTCTATCTGGTCTGTGCAGCCCTGAAAAAAAATAGAAAATTAATATTTTCCTGTGGCTTCCTGTCAAAGATAACAAGGTGCCAGTGGCAGCAGGACCCAGGAGAACCGATGGCATGGAGCAGCAGCATGGCCCACCTGGCCCTGCCCTACCCCCAGACCCTCCTACACCTCCAGCCTGCATCCAGAAGCTTCTGCCTAGCAGAGGCTTCTGGCCTGGTGACTCTAGGGCTGTTCCCTGCTTCTCTCCACGCAAACAGGTACGAGGTGGAGGAGGAAGGGAAGTGGCAGGGGAAAGGCAAAGGCAGCAGGTGGGGGGTGAGGGAGGAGGGAAGTGGCAGTGGGCGGAAGTGCAGGGCCTTGAGGCCAGGGCCAGCTGGAAACCACAGGGGCTGGGTTGGTTCCTGCTGTGATCTGCAGCCCCAGCACTGAAGCCAGGAACTGCATGCTGCCCTCCAGGATGGCCAGCTCTGTGCCCTCTCCCAAATGCCACATCCACACACATGGACACACACACACACA
>NW_017729017.1:2556735-2559164 GCF_001723915.1 Gavialis gangeticus
GGTGGGGGGTGAGGGAGGAGGGAAGTGGCAGTGGGCGGAAGTGCAGGGCCTTGAGGCCAGGGCCAGCTGGAAACCACAGGGGCTGGGTTGGTTCCTGCTGTGATCTGCAGCCCCAGCACTGAAGCCAGGAACTGCATGCTGCCCTCCAGGATGGCCAGCTCTGTGCCCTCTCCCAAATGCCACATCCACACACATGGACACACACACACACACACACACAGCCCCACATACACACACCCACAGCAACCAAAAAAACCCCCGTACCCACCCACCCATGCCCACAACATACAAGAGTAAGACTTCATTTTGAGCTATTATGCAGTCATCTCTATACACAACAAAACACACACAAATCAGAACAAAAAAAATTGGAAATAAAATGTATATTTTAGTACACAATTTAGTTTGGGTTTTTTTCCCCAGTTGGAAGATGTTACTTTTAAAATACCAACTGCTAAATCAAAAAGCGAGACTTTATAAAGGGGGATAAGGCAAGGTACTGTGTTTATTGATTACATGAGTTAGACGGAAGTTTGGACACAGCATTCATACAAACACACACAAATCATTATATACATTATTATACACAGGCACGCACATACACAAAACAACCATTCCATCTGCACATGCACCAGATATAGTTACCAGAAATAGTTGCTTAATATCAGCCCAGGGTGGCCAACCCTGGTCTTGTTGAATAGATGATGATGTTTTGAAGATTGCAGCTTGGAGCAGGGTGAAGAGATGCATCTGCACTCCTGTGAAACAGCAGTAGAGAAAAGACTCACCCAACTTGGCATTTTCAAAGCCTTCTTTTATAAAAATTAGCATCATTTGTTTCAGTGCTTTGGGGTTTTTCCATACCCAACTTCTGTTTTTGCAGTTCTTTTGTCTTCAGCTTATCTCAGCCTTAAAGTGTTCTTGCTGCCCATCTGGCAGAATGAGTGCATTGCTTCTCCTCATTATCTTTCTTATGCCTTAGGCCTAAAAGAAATTCTTCAGCCATTCATTAATTAGTTCACTAACTGGTAACTTACATTTGGCCCCTTGTTGCTTACATAAATGGTTAAATCTTCTTCTCCCATCTCTATGCCATTCTCTCACCATGCACCCTTTTATACACACTCAGACATAAAGACTATGCAAAGTTCATTCACTTATGTGAAGCAGAAAAATACAAAATAAAGTTTTCAAGTTGCTTGCAGAACAAAACTAACATGGTTACATTTCACTATTATTGCACGCTAAGTTAACATCAGCTACATTAGTTCAGTTCCTGCTACAAAGATGGTAACCTCCCCCTTCCCTCGCCCCAGGTTATTTCCAGGGCAAGGAGAGGGATGTCCAGTGGCAAAGGTCAGGGGTTAGGGGCAGGACTTCCAATCTCAAGGTGGTGACCAGGGGGCGGGGCACTGGTTGAGGGGTTGGGCTACCCTTGTGGCCCTCGACAGCTCACCAAAACTCATTAAGTGGCTCTCCAGCCAAAATAATTATCCACCCCTGCCTTACACTGAGCCGCACAAATGCTACTTGGAGCCATCACATGCTTAGTTTAGAAACCTTCCCTGACTGTCCCCCACCTGCACAACCAACTTGCCACTAGAGGCCTGGTGAGCATAGGCAGAACTTGAAGCTGTAGCTGTGAATTGCCACTAGAGGGCTAGTGCACCAAGATAGGCTTCTATCTCTGTTCTATGGGCAGGGTTATGAGAGATCCTGGGATACTGGAGCACTTCAACTTGTGCAGCAAATCTGTGGCCTCACGTTAACTGGAACAGGAGATCGGTAGTGCAGATTATAAATAATCCTGCCCTGGAGTGGCATAATTTTGAGCTGCATAACAAGTGCTTAGACCAACTTTAAAGTGTTAACGTGTAGATAATACACGTGTTAAGAGCTGCATGAGCTACTCAAATTACTGTGTAACAAGACCCTATAATGCCAGCTGGGAATCTGGTGCATTGCATTCTTTTTATTGTGGACATGACATCAGTGAAGAAAGGTATACAGCATGAAATGCAGACCAAAAAGATGTGTTTGAGCTGATAATGACTATTGCTGCCAGATGATTACATAATTCTGATAGAATAAAACTTAAAAATAAGAATAAGAACGCTTTATGAAGCTGTTAGCAGGACCAAACTCTACTTCCATCTTTTCCCTGTAATTTTTGTCTCTTTTCTTTCTGTCACTTCAGCACTAATGTAAACTAGCAGGCTTGAATTCCTTGGGATTAACCATTTATTTTCTGGTTGGTGGGGGATCATGTAGAACCATTGACTCTTCTGATAGAATTGTTCTGAAAATACACCAAAAAGTGTTTCTCTTCCCTTTTCATTTTCCCCTCATTATCTTTAGGTTCCTTCATGATGGTGAACAGCTCGGGACGGGCATCTGGGCAGAAAGCTCACTTGCTGTTGCCTACCTTG
>NW_017729017.1:2564164-2567108 GCF_001723915.1 Gavialis gangeticus
GGTGGGGGGTGAGGGAGGAGGGAAGTGGCAGTGGGCGGAAGTGCAGGGCCTTGAGGCCAGGGCCAGCTGGAAACCACAGGGGCTGGGTTGGTTCCTGCTGTGATCTGCAGCCCCAGCACTGAAGCCAGGAACTGCATGCTGCCCTCCAGGATGGCCAGCTCTGTGCCCTCTCCCAAATGCCACATCCACACACATGGACACACACACACACACACACACAGCCCCACATACACACACCCACAGCAACCAAAAAAACCCCCGTACCCACCCACCCATGCCCACAACATACAAGAGTAAGACTTCATTTTGAGCTATTATGCAGTCATCTCTATACACAACAAAACACACACAAATCAGAACAAAAAAAATTGGAAATAAAATGTATATTTTAGTACACAATTTAGTTTGGGTTTTTTTCCCCAGTTGGAAGATGTTACTTTTAAAATACCAACTGCTAAATCAAAAAGCGAGACTTTATAAAGGGGGATAAGGCAAGGTACTGTGTTTATTGATTACATGAGTTAGACGGAAGTTTGGACACAGCATTCATACAAACACACACAAATCATTATATACATTATTATACACAGGCACGCACATACACAAAACAACCATTCCATCTGCACATGCACCAGATATAGTTACCAGAAATAGTTGCTTAATATCAGCCCAGGGTGGCCAACCCTGGTCTTGTTGAATAGATGATGATGTTTTGAAGATTGCAGCTTGGAGCAGGGTGAAGAGATGCATCTGCACTCCTGTGAAACAGCAGTAGAGAAAAGACTCACCCAACTTGGCATTTTCAAAGCCTTCTTTTATAAAAATTAGCATCATTTGTTTCAGTGCTTTGGGGTTTTTCCATACCCAACTTCTGTTTTTGCAGTTCTTTTGTCTTCAGCTTATCTCAGCCTTAAAGTGTTCTTGCTGCCCATCTGGCAGAATGAGTGCATTGCTTCTCCTCATTATCTTTCTTATGCCTTAGGCCTAAAAGAAATTCTTCAGCCATTCATTAATTAGTTCACTAACTGGTAACTTACATTTGGCCCCTTGTTGCTTACATAAATGGTTAAATCTTCTTCTCCCATCTCTATGCCATTCTCTCACCATGCACCCTTTTATACACACTCAGACATAAAGACTATGCAAAGTTCATTCACTTATGTGAAGCAGAAAAATACAAAATAAAGTTTTCAAGTTGCTTGCAGAACAAAACTAACATGGTTACATTTCACTATTATTGCACGCTAAGTTAACATCAGCTACATTAGTTCAGTTCCTGCTACAAAGATGGTAACCTCCCCCTTCCCTCGCCCCAGGTTATTTCCAGGGCAAGGAGAGGGATGTCCAGTGGCAAAGGTCAGGGGTTAGGGGCAGGACTTCCAATCTCAAGGTGGTGACCAGGGGGCGGGGCACTGGTTGAGGGGTTGGGCTACCCTTGTGGCCCTCGACAGCTCACCAAAACTCATTAAGTGGCTCTCCAGCCAAAATAATTATCCACCCCTGCCTTACACTGAGCCGCACAAATGCTACTTGGAGCCATCACATGCTTAGTTTAGAAACCTTCCCTGACTGTCCCCCACCTGCACAACCAACTTGCCACTAGAGGCCTGGTGAGCATAGGCAGAACTTGAAGCTGTAGCTGTGAATTGCCACTAGAGGGCTAGTGCACCAAGATAGGCTTCTATCTCTGTTCTATGGGCAGGGTTATGAGAGATCCTGGGATACTGGAGCACTTCAACTTGTGCAGCAAATCTGTGGCCTCACGTTAACTGGAACAGGAGATCGGTAGTGCAGATTATAAATAATCCTGCCCTGGAGTGGCATAATTTTGAGCTGCATAACAAGTGCTTAGACCAACTTTAAAGTGTTAACGTGTAGATAATACACGTGTTAAGAGCTGCATGAGCTACTCAAATTACTGTGTAACAAGACCCTATAATGCCAGCTGGGAATCTGGTGCATTGCATTCTTTTTATTGTGGACATGACATCAGTGAAGAAAGGTATACAGCATGAAATGCAGACCAAAAAGATGTGTTTGAGCTGATAATGACTATTGCTGCCAGATGATTACATAATTCTGATAGAATAAAACTTAAAAATAAGAATAAGAACGCTTTATGAAGCTGTTAGCAGGACCAAACTCTACTTCCATCTTTTCCCTGTAATTTTTGTCTCTTTTCTTTCTGTCACTTCAGCACTAATGTAAACTAGCAGGCTTGAATTCCTTGGGATTAACCATTTATTTTCTGGTTGGTGGGGGATCATGTAGAACCATTGACTCTTCTGATAGAATTGTTCTGAAAATACACCAAAAAGTGTTTCTCTTCCCTTTTCATTTTCCCCTCATTATCTTTAGGTTCCTTCATGATGGTGAACAGCTCGGGACGGGCATCTGGGCAGAAAGCTCACTTGCTGTTGCCTACCTTGAAGGAAAACGACACTCATTGTATCGACTTTCATTACTACCTGTCCAGTAGAGACCGTTCAAGCCCTGGCTCTCTGAATGTCTACGTGAAGGTTAACGGTGGACCTCAGGGCAATCCCATCTGGAATGTGTCGGGGATTGTTACAGAAGGCTGGGTGAAAGCAGAGCTTGCTATCAGCACATTCTGGCCACATTTTTATCAGGTATGCAATTGTTGTATTTTCCCCGTCCTCCCCCAATGTTTGCTCTGTTGCCAAGTTTGAGCCTGGGTTATCAATAACCAGTGTTGGCTCTGATACTTGTCCAGTATCAGAGTGCATGTTGTAATTTATCATGAGCTCATAGGCCGCTAACAAACATGGACAGCCCCTCCCCCCCGTGTTTACTTTTAGCTCAGCACGCCTCCAACCTGAGCACAGCACATGCCCAGAAGAGGAACTGCATTGGTTTGACCCAGCTCCCCTAGCGTCTAGGCAGATCACGTGCTTCAGCTGGGCTTTTTGGCATTTTTATCTAA
>NW_017729017.1:2567355-2573679 GCF_001723915.1 Gavialis gangeticus
TTAGATAACTCCCCCCCCCCCCCCCAGTGTCTGTCAGCTTCCTTAGTAGTGGAAGGGCTGAGGAGCTTCCAAGAAGACGGTAGTCCAGCTGTCTGATCAAGAGACTGGGGGACAAGATTCTTGTGTTTTAGCAGGTCACTTTTGGAACCTATTGGATTCAGTGCTTGCCTCCGCTTCCCCATCTATGGGTAACACTTACCTATCTATACGGTGCTGTGCCACTTTCATTTATGTTCGACATGGTTTGAAACACTTTTGTGAATAGAGCTGTAGAAGTACAACAAAGTTAATTTTAGAAATGGGTTTGCTTGTGTCGAGTTTTGTATACAGGGAAGATTTAGACCTGTTAGTGTATTCCCTTTCTCAACATATTACATCCTAGAGGGCTTTCAGCTCCACAGCAAGGAACATTTAGAGCCAAACTGCTGAAAGGTTAAGGCATGTTTCTCTATCCTGATAATATGCATATTAACACATTTATGCTGGCATATACCATGGCTCCGGGTAAATAGGATGGCATGTGGCTGGCTAGGTATTTAATCAATTACCTGCATAAACTTGCCCATTATATACCCCAGCTTGATTACATGAACAAGAGTACTTGTTATGTGTTTGCATTTGGCCTCCTATGATTTTTGAAAGCTTGATCATAGTTATTATGTCTCCTTTTGTTTTCTCTCTTTGTTTTATCATTGGTGATAGCACAATTTTGCTTGTGCTACCTAGGAGATATTCTTGAATCACCCCTTTCCTTAGTTTTAGAACAGACCTCTCCTTTGCATCAACCTTTGTCTTTGCCTGCAAGTTAAGGTCAGAGTTGCATAGTATGGAAGCAGTACCAACTTCCATTAAATCAATAATCCTGGTAGTTTAAGAGCCTAGGTATCTTCTGTGCTTGGAGGACACTAGGGGTGTTCGAAATGGGCCCTATTCAAATCAGATTGGTCCCAAATCAGGGACAGTGATTCAATTCACTGATTCATATCACTGTCCCCAATTTCATTCAGCTGAATCCGAATATGAAGATTCAATGCTGAGTGCTTCTGGTCCACTTCTGGGTCTGCTGCTGAGCACTCTGGGGACTGCCCCCCCTCCCCCCGCACTCTTATGGGATGCTCCATCCACCCCAGCATCACAGCATTCATGAGCTGCCTAGTACCTCGAGCTATGTAAAAAAAACATTTAAAGCTGTGTCTATGTCCGAATTGCCGAATCTTTCCAAATCAATTCAGAGGGTTCCGATTTGATTTGGAGGGATTAAAGGGTTTTGATTTGGAGAGTTGGGGATTCAGCCACAAAATCAGGCAGAATCTCTGCCCAATCAAATCTGTGACTGAAGCTTCGTACAGCCCTAGAGGGCACACCAAATGAAAGTTATACTGTTTAAATTACAGTGGGCACATCTACACATGCATGTGAGGGCACAGTTTAATGCGCCTGAATTTTCTGCTCAGAAAATTCAGGTGCATTAAACTGTGCCCTTACATGCATCTGAATGTGCACCTGTTGGGAGCAAATTTACTCCCATTGAGAGCAGTTCCATCTAGATGCATAGATTCATAGATTGTAGACCTTGGAAGATCATCGCGTCCAGCCCCCTGCACCAAGCAGGAAAGGCAACTGGGGTCAGGTAACCCCAGCAAGGTGACTATCCAGTTTCCTCTTGAAGATTTCCAGGGTAGGTGATTGCACCACCTCTGGAGGGAGCATATTCCATAGTCTAGACACCCTAGCTGTGAATATGTTTTTCCTAATGTTGAGCCTGAAATGGTCTTCAAGGAGTTTGTGACCATTACTCCTGGTTTTCCCCAAGGGTGCCCTTGTGAACAGTTGTTCACCAAGCCCTTGATATACACCCCGATGTAGCAGTAAGCTACTACCAAGTCCCCTCTCATCCTTCTCTTTTCCAGGCTGAAGAGTCACAGGTCCCTCAGCTTTTCCTCGTATGGCTTGCAGTGCAAGTCTCTGACCATACAGGTGGCCCTTCTCTGGACTCTCTCAAGGTTTACCACATCCTCATTAAAGTGTGGCGCACAGAATTGGATGCAGTACTCCAGCTGCAGTCTCAACAGTGCTGAGTAGAGTGGAAGAATCACTTCCTTGGTTTTGATGGAGATGCATTGATTGATGCATGCCAGGGTATTATTAGCTGTGCTGGCTATGGCTTTGCACTGCCGGTTAATGTCCATACTGTGATCTGTTATTATCCCCAGGTCCCTTTCATTTGTAGTGCTGGTCAGATTGGCGTTGCCAAGCCTGTAGGTGTAGAGGGGATTGGTCATCCCCACGTGAAGCACTTTACATTTCTTGATGCTGAACTTCATCTGGTTCCAATCTGCCCAACTTGCCAGCCTGTCTAGGTCCACCTGTATCTGCAGCCTATCTTCAAGCATGATCATGCTTTCGCATAACTTGGTGTCATCCATGAACTTGGCCAGTGATCTCTTCACCCCCACCTCCAAATCATTGATGAAGATGTTGAATAGGACTGGACCAAGCACTGACCCCTGCAGGACACCATTGGCCACTTCTTGCCAAAATGACATAGATCCATTTATTAGAACTCACTGGGTCCTATCCCATAGCCAGCTTCCTACCCACCTGACTGTCTCACAGTTAAGCCCATAGTCCTCCAATGTTTTTCATGAGAACATGATCAAAAGCTTTTTGGAAGTCAAGGTATACAATGTCAACCTCCTCTCTCTTATCCAGGTGGTGAGTTACCTGATCATAAAAGGAGATGAGATTGGTAAGACAAAACCTGCCTGTGATGAAGCCAAGCTGGCTGTTATTCAGAATCCTACCTTCTGCAAGCCTATCACACATAGACTCCTTAATTAATTTTTCCAGCATTTTCCCTGGGATAGAAGTTAGGCTAATTGGCCTATAGTTACCTGGGTCCTCCCTTGTCCCATTCTTAAAGATGGGCACAACATTGGCCTTCTTCCAGTCCTCAGGGACCTCTCCAGAGTGCCATGAGTTTTTGAAAGAGTTTTGCCAGGGGTTTCACAATGACTTTTGCCAGCTCCTTCAGCACTCTTGGATGAAGTTAATCTGGTCCTGCTGACTTAAATATGCCTAATTTTTTTAATTGATCACATACCAGTTCTATGGCAATAGTAGGAAGGTAGTCATTTCTACCCTGCTCATTCTGTACCCTATCTGGCATGATTTTTCCCTTGGCTCGGTGAAATACTGAAGCAAAGTAGTCATTCAGGAGATCAGTTTTCTCCTGAGTGTTGGTAACCAGCTGCCCTGAGTTGTTGAGCAATGGCCCGACACTCCTATTTGTTTTCCTCCTGTTCCCTACGTAGCTAAAGAAGGACTTCTTGTTCTCCTTCATTCTGTTGTTAATTTTAGTTCAGTCGCTGCCTTGGCTTTTCTAATCTGATCTCTACAAGTGCAGGCCATTACTGTATAGGGCTGCTCCTTCCCTGGTCTGCCCCCTTGCAGCATCCAGGGGGAGCTCCAGGCTCCCTTGGGTGCCAGCCCTAGGCTGGCAGGGGGTAAGGAGGCTGGTCCAAGTCTCTGTGGGGCAGGAGACAGCTGTCCTAGCTCCTGGGAAGGTGCCTGACAGCTGTATGGAGATCAGGACAGCAAAATGTAGGTCTAATCAGGACGGGTCCTGATTTCCAAATGGCTGGCAGGTAGCATCCCATCAAGCCAGGACAACTCTCCCTGTGGCCCCCGTTGCCTATACTGACTGGGAACAATTTGCATGGAACAAATTGCTAATTTGCTCCTGGCCAGCATCAACATGTGCGCTTCAGTGCTTTAGTTTAATGTGCCAATTTCTATTACCTGTATCTACAGGTACTAGAAAACAGCTCATTAGAATAATGTGCTGCACAGTAATTGCTGTGCACCTGTAGATAGTGACACTTTTCTATGCATTATATTAGTCTGTTATGCTGTAAAGCATCTCATATAAATGCACCCAATTAGTGCCAAGGTCGGTAGTTTCTATGATGCAGGCAATGACCACAAACTAAGGCAGAATTGATTTGCACCTTATAGAATAACCAAAGTAGATTTATTAGCACAAGCTTTTCTTGGCTGGGGCTCACTTCATAAGGGGTTTCATTGAGCTTCAGCCCATGGAAGTTTGTACAGATCTACCCTGTTTCTTACTTAACTTCAGACTAACACAGCTAACTATGGACACATATACATGTGCTCTGGGGTGGTGGGCTGGGGCATTTTAATTAGACTGGGTATTGGAAGCCGCTCTAATTAAAATGGCCACAGCATCTCCTGTTCAGCATCCCATGTTTCAAAATGGTGTGGGTGGGGGGTGTTTTAACTAAAGCTCATTTGATGAACCTTAGATAAAGTACCCCTGCTGCCATTTTGAAATGTGAGGATGCTGCATACATGAGACACTGCAGCACGCTGGAGCGTTCTGATTAGAACGTGCCAACAGACTTGATTAATTGAGTCTGCTCTGACACATTCTAATCAGAACGTGTCGGAGCACTTGTATAGGTGCCCAGTGTCTCTAACAAGACCAAGGCCAGCAAACCCATTTCATCCTAGCCTAATCTTGATTAGGCTCTTTGGAAATAAGAGCAAGCCCTGCCCCTCAGGTTCTGATTGCTGACTACAAGGCAGGGATGCTGATGCGGAGGAGAATACTCAAGTACTTAACCATAGATTATGAAGAGCTTTGTATTATAGTATTAAATGTAAACTGTATCCTTTCATCTTCCAGCATTCAATGAAAATTGCAGGTGCTGTAGGCATAAGAGTGGACAATCGTGCCATAGGGAGAAAGTGAACAGTTTCATGTTTCAGCTGTTGAGGTATCAGGCTCTATTTCACTCAGTTAGGCACTTGTTACCATACCTGAACCTGGATGTGACCCTTTTTTACAGGCAGGAGCACACTCACTCGGGAACATCCCGCCTCAGGTGCTGCTGTCCTGTTACTCACACTTCCCAGTATCAAAAAAACAGGAAGGATTTAGTAAAATCCACTGCAGGTTTCTTTATGTTCTATCAGCAGCACATCGTCAACTGTTAATCAGGTGTTTTTCAAGTGACATGAAACAGTCAATAGCCTTGCTGATGTTAGATATTAGAAAGGCTGATTGAATCCAAGTGGGAATGGAATTTTATAGCCATCATCATCTCAGCAGCCTTTCCCTGGCAAACTGGCCTCACTTAGCTAAGATTTTCACACCAAGAGAACTATTTTTACGCAGCAGATGAATTTTGCATATTCAGATACAGATGGAATCTGTCTCTCCTGGAAGGCATCCGTAGAGAAACTGGGAGAGCTGTGGTAAAAGATGTGTTAGCTCAGAGGAACTTTTTTTTCAGGGGGTGGAAGTCTATCAACCTTGAAAGAGCTGAAAGTCTGCTGGCTGTTAGATCAGGGAGAAGCTGTGTTGCATGCAAAGGAACCATTTGTATATGATTTATACACTGGCTCTGATCTGACACTTCAGGGGTTAAGCAAAGTTTAACCTGTTTAAAAACATGTAAGCCACACTTTAGGCTCTTGCTGACTTCCAGGAGTTGATTATGCTTATAAGCGTAAACAGTGACAAAGTTGAAGCTTTCAAGTTTTCACTTACATTTTATCATATTTAATTTTTGCAGCCACCTGTTTATTACCCCCAGCATGTGGCCTATTATAAACTCCTTCCTATGCACTTCCTTGGTTTTAACTGCAGCAATCTATGAAATATGGACTCCACTTAATTCTTTTTAAATGCCATGCAGGACACTTTTACTGCTCTAGCCAAGAAGAAAATGAGTGGCAAGGAATTTCATGCCACACATGGTAGGAAACATGAAAAAAATCATCAGATGCTGATCACAGAAGAACAAGTGAGGCAGGAATTTCTGTAGAGGAGGCTATGCAAAAGGCAGATAACATTCTTCTCCTGAGTAGACAGACAACAGCAGATGGAAACAAGTTTTTTTTGTTCTTTTAATAACTGGATAGGATGTTTTAAAAAATCTGAACCATAATGGAATGCTTTGATGTATCGTCTTGTGGGGTTGGGGACATCAGCAGAATACAGAGAACAGCACAAAGGGGCAAAAAAGATGATTGGCCCCTTTGCTACACAGGAGACATTTAAGTGAAAGTGTTGTTTTGTGAGCAGAAGCAAATTTGTCATTTTTCTTGAAACCGCATTAAAGTTCCCATTATTGTTCCATGTTACTAAAATGCAGAGTCTCTATTCAATGTACCCCAGACAGAGATGACTTGAGGAGGGTGCAGAGCCCAGGGCAAATCAGCCTGTGCAGGGCCCTGCCCCTGGACGCGAGGAAGCCGGTGGCAGATTCGGCAGTGGGGGCGTGGGGGAGATGA
>NW_017729017.1:2578679-2588092 GCF_001723915.1 Gavialis gangeticus
AGTGTTGTTTTGTGAGCAGAAGCAAATTTGTCATTTTTCTTGAAACCGCATTAAAGTTCCCATTATTGTTCCATGTTACTAAAATGCAGAGTCTCTATTCAATGTACCCCAGACAGAGATGACTTGAGGAGGGTGCAGAGCCCAGGGCAAATCAGCCTGTGCAGGGCCCTGCCCCTGGACGCGAGGAAGCCGGTGGCAGATTCGGCAGTGGGGGCGTGGGGGAGATGGAGTGCTGGCCATGAAGCCGGCAGCAGTATAGAGTTGCCGTGGCTGCTCTGCCCAGTGCCACGGGACCCCACAAAGTGTGGGGTCCAGTTTGACTCCAGGACCCAGCTGTGCTTGGTGCTATACAAATGCTGAAAAAAAGATAATCCTTGCCCCAAGGGGTTTACAGTTTAGTAAAAGGTAGAGCATGCCTGCATTTCCTCAGAGTCATCAACCAGAAGACAGTGCCATTTACTTGTACATAAAGCCAGAACATTACAGTGTATGCACAGTACTGCATTGCAATGTGAAGGTAATTAAGCACAGGCATAGATTACCTAGAGAGGTTGTAGGATCTCCATCAGTGGAAAGGTTTAAATGTAGGTTAGGCAAACATCTATCTGAGACAGGTTTGAGAGAGATGATCCTGCTTTGAGCAAGAGGGTGGATTAAATGACTTCCGGAAGTCATTTTCAGTCTTATCTTTCTGTGAGTCTGTGATTTTATGATTGTATTCCTTGACCATATATAGTTGTAAATAAAGAAAAAGTGAATTTTCCAATTCAATACTGAAACTATGGATTACTCCTTGTAGTTAGATATGCACTGCAAACCGAATATTAAGACTTTTTATTAGCACAGATTAAGGAAACAATTTCAAATGTGTGGTCCCACTTTACGTTAGTCTCAGATATACATGCTACTTTAAGTTTTCCAAATGGTGGACTTGGAGCGATTGAAAATAGACCAAGTTACATAGAGTCACCAAGTATTTTATAAACACATAAAAATAAGACTGTTCACCACAAAGTGGCCACACTCTGTAATTGAACCTCTCAAGTCTAGATCCACTCCTTTTGCATGGTCTTTTCCAGCCTGCTGGCCTCTAGCAGGTGTCCAATAAATTCAGGAGAAATAATGATCTGCAACCCAATTTGGCCATTTCAACAGTAACTTAAATACAACTCCCTCCATTCCAGTATTGCTTGTTCCCTTCTAGTCAAAAGCCACCTGTGTTTTCTGCTTTTGTATATAGGTTTCCTTGTGATTGTCCCACTTCTGATCAAACTCCCATTCTTTTAGGGTGGCTTTTAAGCCCTTCAGCCTTATATCACTAATTCATTAGTCACTTGTCTTACAAACGATCTGTGGCAGCTGGCTTAGGAAACAGTGGGGATTCTGCATTATGCTCTATTCTGTCAGCAACTAAAGAAAAGTTTGAGGGAGGTTTGTAGGCTTATGCAGAGGAAGGGAAAAAAGAATCAAACACATGGTCTAATTAAGTCTTGTTGAAGACTTAATAGAACATTGTGTCTAAAATGGCAGTAGTCTGGATACCTTGATGCAAAGGGTCCTCCTTTGTATTTCAAAAGTGTTGGACAACTGAGGGAAAATATATATATATACACACACACACACCCAAAACATGGAATCCACATCAAATGCTGATTACAGAATGACATGGAATCCACCGCAGATGAGATGCATCAGATTCTATTAATGCTCAAAGGTATTACAGGTTCCACATCACTACATTCTGCTTTTGAAAATCCCAAACTAAAAAATATTTCAAAAAACCATTTGAATTGTATCTGAACTTTGTATGGAACTTCCACAACTAGTCAAAGCTTTTATTAGGGGTGTTGATTAGGGGGCTGGGACACATAGCTTATGAGAAGAGGCTGAGGGAACTGAGTTTATTTAGTCTGCTGAAGAGATGACTGAGAAAGGATTTGTTAGCAGCCTTTAATTATGTGAAGGGTGGTTTCAAAGAGGATGGAGCTAAACTGTTCTTAATGGTGACAGTTGACAGAACAAGGAGCAAAGGTTTAAAATTGCAACAAGGGAGGTTTAGGTTGGATATTAGGAAAAACCTTCTCACTAGGAGGGTGGTGAGGCACTGGAACAGGTTACCTAGAATGGAATCTGCATTCTTGGAAGTTTTAAGGCCTGGGTGAACAAAGCCCTGGCTGGGATGATCTAGTTAGGGATGGTCCTGCTTTGAGTAGGGGGCTGGACTAGATGACCTCCTAAGGTCCCTTTCATCCCTAATTGTCTATGATTCTATAAGTCTAAGTAGTAGATATCTGAATAGCAATAACTAAGGTCAGGTTTGCAGCACTGGAAGTCCTGCAGAAGATTCATATAACTTGTCCAGATATAAAAGCATTCTGCCAAGACATATTTCATACTTGGATTCCCAGTCCAAATATGTTTTCAGCATAACGAGGAAAATCCACAAAAGGACTGGGAGAAAGTTTACACACACATTCACTGAATTACTGCTTGCCATAAAGATGAACTAAGACCCAGAATAAACCAAGAGCAGTAATGGGGTCTGCCAGAAAGAACTAGTATGATGTATAGCAAGAAACATTATTGATCTGTACCTTAAGAAAACTCTTGTACTACAACAGATGAGCCCAGCTACTTCGCTAACACAGACATCGATTGCATATAGAAGCAGTAGAATGTAAGTGTTGTTTACTGGGAAGGAAACCTGAAATGGCTTGGATTTTATTATTCTCAGGGGTATTAAAATGTTTCTAAAGTGTAAAGCTTTGCATTTTGTCAATTTATATGTGCAGCTTTGAGCAGTTTGTTCAAAATAAAAATAGTATTAAAGTCCAGATCTACAGCTGTTACATAGAATAGGGAGTCCTATTGGAACTAATTATAAGTAAAGAAAATATAATATTGAGATTATAGAATTGGATTTTATGTGAGTCTCAATTCCTTCCTCTTCTGGATCATCATTGGGCTCCAGTTCTTTGCCTGCCAAGAAATCTGTTATGCTGCTATGATGATGTTTTCTAGGCTGCGGGGATGTTTTGGCAAGGTAAAGGGAAAAGAACATTCTGGAGGCCTTGGACCATGGAAAGAAGAAAGAGCATGATGAATGTAGTGTGAGGCAGGTTCCAAAAAGAGGTCTTACCTGCACTAAAGTATTCCTTCATCCTACTCTGCAAATTCATAACTGTAAGAGAAATGGGTGCAGAACACTGAGCAGAGGATGGAATATGTGAAGGTGAGTGTCCGTTAGCTATCTCACTTAGTAGTTTTTGCTCTGAGCCAACTGCCTTGAGTTAGCAAGGTGTGGTGTACTAACAACAATTTTCTTGACCTACTTGCCATTGGATTAAGGTCCCATTCTGATAAAAGAAATCATGCATAGGCATCTTCCATGAAAATGGCTTTTGCAGCACAATTTTCAAGCCCTTTGATGACCAGCTAGTGATGACAGGAGCAGGATTGTGAGGTCTGGAAGCACTTAATCACGAACTGACACAAAGGTGGCAGTTAGAAGAAGGTCACGTAGCACTTGGATGAGGCAGGAATATGATTTGGCAGCTGTAACTATGACTGAGCAGCACTCTTCAGGATCCACTCTGCTCAACCCACATGGGGAAGAGGCTAGAAAAGGTGCCCTAAAATAGTCTGTCTACCTTCTTCCTGACTAGACAATTATGTCCAGTGGAATTTACTGTAGTTGAAATCAATCAGTTTTGGGACCTGGAACATCAGGACCCTCGTGAACAATCCTACTAGTGAATGCCAAGAGCACCACACCACTAGTGTGGCTTGTGAACTCAGGTGGCACAACATCAGTGCCGCTGCATTGAGTGAGACCCAGTAAGTGGGCATCTCAAAGAACATGGAAGCAGCTATACCTTTTTCTGGAAGGGAAAATAGGAAGAATACTGGATTCACAGACTTGGTTTTGCCATCAAGAATGAACTCATAAACCAACTCAGTTAGTTCCCTATCAGAATTACTGAGCATTTCACAACCCTCCATCTTTAACTGGCAGGGAGGCAATATGCCACTGTCATCAGTGCATATGCCCTGACTCTTGATGACACCTATGGCACCAAGGAGGAAATTTATGCAAACCTTCCTTGACCAAGTCTTTTCTGACATTCCAGACAGAGACAGGCATATTACTCTCAGTGATTTCAATACCATAATTAGAAGAAACTTGAACCTCTGGAATAGAACCATTGGCAAAGAAAGAGTAGGAAAGGTAAATTTCACTGGCATGCCCCTCTTAACCAAATGTGCAGAACATGGACTCACCATCACCAACACCCTATTTTGCCAGAACAACAGGCACAAAAGATTATGGCATACCAAGGATCTAAGCATTGGCACCTGATTGACTGCATCATTGTTGTACCTGGGATCACAAAGTTAAACACATCACCTGAGCTATGCTAGGAGCTGACAGTTACTGGACTGATCACTAACTCATCCACTCAGTTCTATCACTCAGACGGGCTCCCAAGTGATGACAGCAGCAGAAGCAACACCAATGGAAGATGGACTCAAGGACTCAAGACAGACCTTTTCCACCACTCCCTCAATGAAAAACTGGCAAATTCCAATCAACAACAATGGGAGAATGTCTAAAGTGCTTGGTGTGCCTTCAAGTTCACCATCATCAGCACCTGTGAAGAGACACTTGGATTCTTTGCTAGGAAACATCAAGACTGGTTTGATGAGAATGATTGGGAGATCCAATAGTCGACTAACCACAAGAACAAGGCCCTTTGTGCTTGGCTGAATGGCATCAGCTCCAAGCAAAAGAAACTGAATCTCCAACAAGCAAAGGCAGAGATCCAAAGGAGGACCTGTGATATGAAGAACCAATGGTGAGAAGACAAGGCAAAGAAGATTCAACATCTTCCTGACAGCCACAATCTGCACTGGTTTTTCAGTGCCACCAAAACACTCAGGGACTGAACCTCTTGAGGCGTAAGGACAGGGGAGACCTGATCAAGGAAAGGGGAGCCATCAATGCCCATTGAAAGGAACATTTTAAAAATTTTCTCAGTTGAGACTGTTGTTGACAAGAGTGCTCTCTTGAAGTAGTCACCATTCTTTGCCTACTCCATGACAGTATGTGAGTGGTGGTTCTTAGTAATGGGTCTAACACAGATCTGTTTTGAGGTTAAGATGGGAGGTAAGCAAGGCTGTGTCATTGCTCCAAGACTCTTCTTGATATTCCTTACTGCAATGCTAAATCTGACCACCAACAAGCTTTCACTTGGAGTGGAGCTAAACTACCAAATGGATGGTAAACTATTTAGTTTCAGCAGATTCCAAGCCAAAACCAAGATCACCTTAACCTCAGTCACTGAGCTCCACTATGCTGATGATGCTGTAGTCTGTGCTCACTTGGAAACAGAACTTTAAATTATGATATAGAAATCTGCCTCAGGTGTGCTGGACCTCCTACAAGAATCCTGGCAGACCCAAGACATGGCTACCCAGAATGTAGCCTAGTATGTTCTGAAGGTTCAGAAAAGATTAGATAGGTCTCTTGCAAAGGAAAATCTCTTGGCTGCTCAGCAAGCGGAAGAGCATCAATGTAATAAAAATGCCAGACTATCAGCCCAGAGATAGAGTATTTCTATTGCTCTCTGTGAGCGAAGCCATACCAGGGACCATTCAAAATGTCTGTCTGCCCACCTGTCTAGGGCAGTCTGCTTTGATTTTCCTGTCATGTCTTGATGTATAAACTGATTTTAAAAAATGCGGGAGGCTGCCCATTTAACACCCTGATGCCAAGGGCATAATACACAGCTCTGACCTTCCCTTTACTGTGTCCCATGCCTCACAGTTGGCATCCAAATCACTACCCACTATCACTCCCCCAGCCCCTTAACTGGGCCGCACTTGGCTTATGGTGCAACTTAGCCTCAGGTGCCCTTAGGCATGCCTGGGGCTCATGCCCCCTCACTGGGGCCTCAACTCTGGCTACTCTGGTTGGCCTATGTGCCTTCCTTCAGGCTCCCTAAGGCCTTACTCTACAAAGCTGCTGGCTTTCACTCCACCCCCTCACTGGGGCCACTACTCTGCTCCCTCACTGGGACTTCTGGGCCTTATGCCCCTTGGGCGTCAGGAGTCTGTTGGTGTACCTGGGCCCTCAACTCAGCCTATGGCCCACTCAGGTCTCAGATGTCTGTCTACATGCCTAGGCCCTGTGCTTTTCTCTCAGGATGTGCTCCCCTAGCCTTTCCCCTCCATGAGGTCACCCAAAAGGCAGTGGGGCTGAGGATTTATGATGCCCCATCCTTGCTTTTCACTGGGGAGGCACAGATGTTGCATTTCCGGGAGACTGCCCTGCCATAGGCAGCCCTACTACACCATCCAGCCCCAGCAGGGTGTAGTTTTAGGTCATTCCCCAGGATCAGGAACCTCCTCCATCCCCATGTTTCCTACATTTGACCTCCAGGATGTTCCTGGGATCAGCAGTACTCCAGCCAGGTGATGTTCACCCTTCAGCTCCCTAGTTGTAACTGCCAGCTCTACTCTTCAGGGCCTGCTCCAATCAGGCAGCTCCTGGCTGACATGTGACTGCCAAATTGGCTCTGCAGTCACCTGCAAGCTGCCTCACAGCTTGCTCAGGGCCTTAAAGTGGCAAGCACCCAAAGGTGTACTGCCACACTCCCACCCTCTAAAAGTAAGTTGTTGGCAAAGTGTCAAGAACCTTTTGACATCTTACAGAGGGTAAGCTGGGTGGACTTTAAAGTGCAACTAGTGGGAAAATGGCAGTTCACAAATCTATCTTGTTAACCTGTTAAAACCCTGAAGGGTGCAAGAGACAGGAATGGCCTCCTCACTTTTGCAGAGAGCCAGCTTGCGGGTTTAGGACCCCTCTTCAGATCTGGTAGCTGAACTCCAGCTAAGGGCAACTTTGACCCCAACTCAAAGGGATGAAATAAGAGCCATACTGGAGGAGTTTAGAGTGATTGCAGGAAGAACTATCATGGTTGAACACTGGATTGTCCTCAAATTTCTAAGGTCACAAAGCCCTTGGATGTGGGTATTGAGGTGTATGTCATCTACCTGGACTTCAAGAAGGCATTTGGAACTGCCCCTTCCCCCATTCTCATAAAAAAACTAGGTGACCGTGGCATCAGTGCTTACACAGTCAGATGGGGGACAAATTGGCTCCATGGTTGTACCCAGAGAGTGGTGGTGGATGAGTAATTTTTGACCTGGATGGATGTGGGCAGTGGAGTTCCCCAAAGCTCGGTCCTCGGGCCTATGCTATTCAAAATCTTTATCAGCAACTTGGAGGTGGACATGGAAAGTACGCTGTCCAAATTCACTGATGACACAAAGCTGTGGGGAGAAGTGGGCACACTGGAGAGGAGGGACAGAATCCAACTAGATCTAGATAGGTTACAGAGGTAGGCAGATGAGAATAGAATGGAATTCAATCCAGACAAGCTCAGGATGTAATCCTCCTGCCATACTCGGCCTTGGTAAGGCTGCAGCTGGAGTACTGCATCCAATTCTGGGCTCCACAGTTCAAGAATGATGTCAAGAAGCTTGAGAGAGTCCAGAGGAGAGCCATGTGCATGACAAGAGGGCAAGAGAATAGGCCTTATGAAGAGAGGCTGAGAACCATGGGATTCTTCAGCCTGGAAAAGCTCAGTCTCAGGGGAGACCTGGTGGCAGCCTATAAGTACATAAGGAGTGTGCATCAGAATCTGGGGGAACGCCTGTTCACCAGAGCGCCCCAAGGAAAAACAAGGAACAATGGTCATAAATTCCTCCAAGACCATTTTAGGCTAGACAAAAGGAACAATTTCTTTACTGTCCCAGCTCCCAAGACCTGGAATAGATTCTCTCCAGAAGTGGTGCAGGCACCTACTCTGGACTCAGTCAAGAAATGTTTCAATGCTTATTTGCTGGGGTCCTTTGGCCCAAGCTGACTTCCTGCTCCTGGGGCAGGGGGCTGGACTTGATGATCTTTGAGGTCCCTTCCAGCCCTAACATCTATAAAATCTATGAAAGGTGTTGCATCTAGGGAGAAGGATCTTGTAACATACCTAGAGGCTGGGGAGCACCCTTCTCAATAACATAGTGGCTGAAACGGATCTTGGAGTCATTGTTGACTCCAGGATGGACATAAGCCATCAATGCGAGGAAGCAGTCAGTAAGGGTAACTGCACCTTGTCGTGTGTCTACAGATGCATCACAAGCAGGTCCAGGGAGGTGATCCTTCCCCTCTATGCTGTGCTGGTCAGGCTGCAGTTGAAGTACTACATCCAGTTCTGGGTGCTGCACCTCAAGAGGGATGTGGCTAACCTTGAGAAGGTCCAGAGGAGGGCCACTCACATGGTCAGGGGGCAGCAGGCCAGGCCCTATGAAGATAGACTAAAGGGCCTGAATCTATTCAGCCTCCACAAGAGAAGACTGATAGGGGATCTGGTGGCCATCTATAAACTCACCACGGGGGACCAGCATAAAATAGGTGAGGCTCTGTTCCCCCAGGCACCACCTGGGATAACAAGGAATAATGGCCACAAATTGATTGAGAGCAGGTTCAGGCTTGATATCAGGAGGCATTACTTTACAGTTAGGGCTGCCAGGCTCTGGAATGGGCTCCCAAGGGAGGTGGTGCTCTCGCCTACCTTGGGGGTCTTCAAGAAGACATTGAATAGACATCTGGCTTGGGTATTATGATCCCAGCACTCGTTCCTGCCCAGGGCATGGGGTCACACTTGATGATCTGTTCAGGTACCTTCCTGAGCTATGAAACTATGAAATTGGGATGTGCAATTAATCAGGGGTATTTAAGAATTCCAGGCCAGCTGAGGGAAACACTAAAATAGAAAATTAAGAAATTGATGCATTTGGAAGTCATAGAAGAATCAATCAGTGAGTAAAGTAGCCCAATTCTGATGATGCCAAAACCAAACCACAGCATAAGGTTCTGTAAGAACTTCAATAAGGTTAATGTAGTTTCAAAGTGTGATGCATATGATAGGCTCAGAATAGACTAAATCAGGGACAGCCTCTCCCCTTGACAGTTGCCTTGCCCCCAGTTGCCACATTGGGACCAGATGTCCTACCCCCTAACTCCTAACCTTTGCCACTGCAAGTCCCTCCCCTTGCTGCCCCCCCCCCAAAAAAAACCCCCCCACTCCTTTTAGGAGTTGCATTGCCATCTTAGAACCAGAAAAAAACCAAATCATACATTACAAGTGAAACTCCTACTATATTTTAATTTTATTACAAAAATATTTTTCATGACATGAGTTGTGTTTGTGTACTGTATATAGAAGGTACTGCATGATAACACAAAATAAAGTATTCCTCTTTTATATTGCATGTGTATGGTGGGGTGTGGTGGGGTGGGGGTGGGTGTAGTAGGATGTGTGTGCATGGTGGTGTGGGAGATGTGGGAGGGT